>NW_019646433.1:33365-35246 GCF_002806865.2 Cucurbita pepo subsp. pepo
TCCTCCCCTTTTGATCATGTTAAAATTGTGATATTTTGTGTTAGACAAAATTTAGCCGAGTTTCATGCCCTCTAGTATTTCTTATTTTATTTTTAAATTTTGTTCAACAAATCTTCCCTTCTCTCTCTTTCTAATTATTTCCCTTCTGTAAATAGATTTTCAGTTCCGTAACATTTTCAATTCTGTAAATCAGATATTCCTCTAATTCTATATTTATTTTCATTGTGTAATCTGTTGGCCAAATTGTAACTTATACAAATGAATAAGTAGACAAAAGAGGAGGGATGCTAATTCTATAACTGAATATTCTTCGGATTGCAATCATTTCCATCTTTAGCAAGTTTGTTTAATGTTATTTTCATCTTCAAATTGTAGCTTGTACAAGTGAAACGCTTAGATCAAATATTTCACAATAAATAGAGGTGCATAGTAATGCCATAATGCTCCCATAACACTTTTCTCCATGTCAATCCCAAACACATGAGTCTTCCCTTGTGTCATTTAGATTCCAATAGCTAAATCAAAGCTTTTTGACCACTTTTAGTTTATCTAGTAGTGAACTTATAATTTTTGTGCTTTACAATCAGGACAATGTGTAGGAAAAGAGAAATATTCCTTCACAATCTATTGCTTGTGGCCTCAAAAGGGAAGAAACTCGGTAACTAACTACCGAAGCACCTCCTTTGTTTATAAATAAGTAAAACTCAAACATTCATTTATTTTAGTTCAGTTTATTAGAAGGGCAAATTATAACTAGTTCATTATGTTTGGATTATAATACTTAAGGGTGAAAAAAAATAATAATTTTCTTGTTTCATGTTGTTTTCATCTTCAAATTGTAGCTTCTACAAGTGAACCCGTAGACCAAAGAAGAGGGATGTTAATTCCGGAACTAAATATTCTTTAGATAGCAAGCATTTCTATCTTTAGCAGGTTTGTTTAATGTTATTTTCATCTTCAAATTGTAGCTTGTACGAGTCAAACACTTAGATCAAATATTTCACAATAAATAGAGATGCATAGTAACATCATAACCAACAACAGCTCCCACAAAACTTTTCACCATGCCAATCCCAAACACACGAGTCTTCCCGTGTGTCATTTTGCTTCCAATAGTTAAATCACATCTTTTTTACCACTTTTAGTTTATCCAGCAGTGGTCTTATAATTTTTGTGCTTTACAATCAGGACAATGTGTAGGAGGAGGGATAAATTCTTTCAAAATTCATTGTCTGTGGCCTCAAAAGGGAAGAAACTCGGTAACTAACTGCCAGGGTACCTCCTTTGTTTAGAAATAGTTAAAACTCAAACATTTATTTATTTTAGTTCAGTTTATTAGAGGTGCAAATTATAACTAGTTCATTATGTTTGGATTACAATAGTTAAGGGTGACTTGGATTTCAATGGACTTTCATTAAGGATATTGACGAAACATCAGCCTAAGCTAACAAGTAAGTGACCTTACTATCGGCATGGTTATATTTAATGTTGACACGTGCCCTGTGGTTCTGTACGTGTCATATATATTGATATGTGTGAATTGTCAGTGGATCGATATGCTTCCTATGTGTTATGTATATGTTTTAATATGTGAATCGTATGATAATAATTACGGGACGATGTGTTCAAGGATATGTTTGAGATAGGATACAAGAAGGATGCACAAAACGAAATGTAACGATAGGAATAAAATACGTTCATGAAACGTTAAGGTTAAGTTACGTACCAGAGTGGTATGTTTAAGAGAGATTGATGGAAGAATATGGTTAGGCTACGGGTAGAAAGGGATAGGTTTGTATAGATTGATAGAACGATAGTGTTAGGATTGATAGAACGATAGCGTTAGGTTAAGTTCTTGTGATGAGATGACTAAGGTACGTT
>NW_019646433.1:37963-38304 GCF_002806865.2 Cucurbita pepo subsp. pepo
TTTTCTCTCTCTCCTCACCATTACAAACCCTAAGTGGCTTTATCTTTTTATTTCTGTCTCTACTCGTGACTTCTCTAATGGAGGCGATTGTCGAAAATGTGACCACTCTAATGGCAGTTAATATCTTTTTTTTCTCTCTTCACCATTACAAACCGAAGTGGCTTTAATTTTTTTTTCTGTGTCTACTCGTGACTTCTATGATGGCCGCGATTGTCGAAAATAATAGACCAGAGCTACTCATATTAATATTGAACTTTTGTTATAAAACAATACAAAACATAGAAATATGACCATAACACCTCCCATCTCAGATTTGAAAAGTGAAGGATGAAAATGAGAAG
>NW_019646433.1:39621-45824 GCF_002806865.2 Cucurbita pepo subsp. pepo
ATTTTTTTTTTTTTTTTTTTTTTTTTTTGTCATTTTTGTTAGTTTAAGAGTGTATTTACCCTCCACCGGGAGCAGAATAAAATTTACCACCTAACAAATGATTTGATAGCGGTGATAAGAGTTGTAAGGGTAAGTCTATCAAGAGTTGTAAGGGTAAGTCTATCGCATGTTCACCATTCATGGATTCTAACCTAACAATTACTCCCTACCTACTTGCAAAAGGCTTGTGTGAAATGAACTTAGGAGAGATTTTTTTGTAAAAAAATATTAGTATAATTTATATATATATATTAGTAGATAGGTATAAATTATACTAATTTTCTTTAAATACTAATTTATATTAATATCATAGTATAAATTTATATAAATACTCATTTATACCTAAAATTATTATGATTCAAATACTAATTAAAAAAATATATATTATTGTAATGGGTTACAAAGGAAAATATCTCACGGCAAGACAGACTTAGCCATGGGAATGTCCTTAGATTTCAAAATACTAGGAATTCTCACTATATGAAAAATCGAGATCTATAACGGATATAGATGAATCGAGGAAAAAATTGAGGATAGAGGCCATAATTTCCTCTTTTCCAACGTTTTTCGTCACCACAGGCTTGTGTAAAATGCATCTATGTTTACAAGAATGTGAGAAATAGTCTCCGGCAGAAGACGCCACAGAACCTCCATCGTTAGATCGAGATGAAAGAAACAAAAAAAAGTGAGTTAGGGTTTAGAATGGAAAGGAGAGAGAGAGAAAAAGATATGAGCGGCTGTTGGAGTGGTTTTAAGGAGAGGGTAAAAATAAAGCAAGGAAAGGATTGGGTGGGGCCCAAGAGCAGGGAAGGCAACATATCATTTAGATTCAAACTTAAAATCATCTGTTTATAGAACAACTTAAAATCTCATGTTCATACAACAAACTTAAAATCGTCGGTTCATAGAACAAACTTAAAATAATTTGTTCCTGAACAAACTTAAAATCATCTGTTTATAGAACAACAACTTAAAATCTCATGTTCATACAACAAACTTAAAATCGTCGGTTCATAGAACAAACTTAAATCTCCTGTTCTTAGAACAACAAACTTTAAATCTCATGGTCGTACAACAAACTTAAATCACATGTTCATAGAACAAACTTAAAATCGAACAACAAATTTTTAATGGAGGACAACTTTGATTGTGCCAATTTTGTTAGCACCAATTGCCCTCCTACTGTTGCATGACTCTTTTTGTTGCTCCTAAGTAATTGGTTCACAAGTCATCCCCTCCCAAATTAGTGGTGTTTTTTTTTTTTTTTTTTTTTTTTTTTTTTTTTTTTTTTTTTTTTTTTTTTTTTTTTTTTTTTTTNTTTTTTTTTATTTTTGTTGTCTTTGTGCTCTATAATGTCATTATTCTCTGCTTTTACTTTTAAGGTATTCCTCTTTTCTCCTTCTTCATGTTCTATTAAAAGAAAGTGTTGTTAGTGTGTTACTTTTCTCTATTTTATGTGGTGATGAGAGAGGTTATGAATTAAATTAGCATGTTGGCGTTATTCTATTGGAAAAAAGAATTAAAAAAATTATAACCTTGGAAATAATCGTGATCAAATGATTAATGCAACTTAAATAGATCATAACAATAGAGTGCAAAGCAGATTTGAACATTAATGCAGCTTTTGAAATTAACACTAAAAAAAATGATAATTTTGACATTATTTGAGGATGCATTTTGTATTGCACTCATAACAATTTTGTAGGAGATAAGGATATTATCTTTGAATACAATGAGCTATATTTAAGCGTTTCATAAAATATAGAACAATATTAAGTTGTGTGAAGATAAATTGAAACTTTTAAAATTTAAATATTCAATAATATAAAATACTTGAATTTAATTACCTAAATTTTTTTTAGAGCTGCCTGAAGTATTTGAAAGGTTTTAATATGATCCTAGTTCAAGTCCCTTAATATTATGGGTTAGAATAGCTCAAGAGTTAACTTAGAGTTGTGTAGAGTGAAAATTATTTTGTTAACAAATGGAGTCTAGAGTGTCATACTCAAGTTCTACTCTTCATGAGAGGGTGTTAATTCAAATCCTATTTTGAACATCTATTATTTTATTATTATTTTATTATGTCGTCATCATTGCATTTGTTGATGCAATTGCTTTTTGCTCTCATTATATTCCACTTCTTAAGAATATGCTCCAGATTGCAAGCGTTCCATCTTTCATTGCATTTGTCCATGTAATTGCTTTTTGCTCTCATTATATTGCACCCTAAAGTTGATCCTTATGTCAAAATGATACTCCTTATTTGGGCCAAATTTTGCTATTCTTAAGAATATGCTCTAGATTGATTAGCATACTCCGATTGCAAGCATTCCATCTTTACCCTACTGTTATGGGGTCGCTGCTGGCAACCAAAGAAAGAAAATTGTAATTCCATCTGTACCCTGCTGTTATGGGGGCGGTTGCTGGCAACTAAAGAAAGAAAGGGGGCTGTAGCTGGCAACCAAAGAATTCCATCTTTACCCTACTGTTATGGGGGCCGTTGCTGGCAACCAAAGAAAGAAAATCGTAATTCCATCTTTACCCTACTGGGGCAGTTGCTCGCAACTAAAGAAAGAGAGGGGCTGTAGCTGGCAACCAAAGAAAAGGGATGGTAATTCCATAACCATCTTTACCCTGTTATGCGGGTTGTTGCTCGCAACCAAAGAAAGGAAGGGGGCTGTAGCTCGCAACCAAAGAAAAGGGATGATAATTCTAGAACCATCTTTACCCTGCTATTATGGGGTTGTTGCTAGCAACCAAAGAAAATAGGCAACCAAAGAAAAGGGGCCAAATTCTGTTGTTCTTAAAGAATATGCTCCAGATTGATTAATATGCTCCCGATTGCAAGCGTTCCATCTTTACCCTGTTGTTATGGGGGCTGTTGCTGGCAACCAAAGAAAGAAAGGGGGCTGTAGCTGACAACAAAAGAAAATAGATGGTAATTCCAAAACCATCTTTATCGTGCTATTATGGGTTGTTGCTGGCAATCGAAGAAAGATACGCAACCAAAGAAAAGGGATGATAATTCAAGAACCATCTTTACCGTGTTGTTATGGGGCTGTTGGTGGCAACGAAAAAAAGAAAAGGGACTGTAGCTGACAACCAAAGAAAAGGGATGGTAATTCCATAACAGAATATTCTCCACATTGCAAAAATAATAGGTTTGCTGTTGTCGAATAATAGGTCTGCTGTTATTTGGAACCATGCCGTTATCGAATAATAGGTAAGGGTGAAAAAATAATCATTTTCTTGTTTCATTTTGTTTTCATCTTCAAATTGTAGCTTGTACAAGTGAACCAATAGATCAAAGAAGAGAATGTTAATTCCGGAAGTGAATATTCTTCCGATTGCAAGCATTTCCATCTTTAGCGGGTTTGTTTCATGTTATTTTCATCTTCAAATTGGAGCTTCTACAAGTGAAAAACTTTAATTAAATATTTCACAACAAATAGAGGTGCATAGTAACACCATAATCAACAAGAGCTCCCAGAACACCATGGCAATCCCAAACAAACAAGTCTTCCTCTTGTTTGCTTGCTTCCAATAGCTAAATCACCGCTGTTGACCACTTTATTTGTCCATTAGTGGCATTATAATTTTTTTCAATATCTTTGGATTATAATAGTTATTAGTTCAGTTTGTGAAAATTATAATTATTTCATTATGTTTGGATTATAATAGTTAAGAGTGAAAAAAAAAAAATTTCTTGTTTATGTTGTTTTCATCTCGAGAGTGTAGCTTGTACAAGTGAACCAGTAGAACAGAGAGGAAGGATGTTAATTCCACAACTAAATATTCTTCAGATTGCAAGTATTTCCATTTTTAGCAAGTTTGTTTCATGTTATTTTCATCTTCACAACAACCTTGCTTGTACAAGTCAAACACTTATTCAAATATTTTACAATAAATAAAGGTTCATATTAACGTCATAATAGACAACAGCTCCCACAGCACTTTTCACCATGTCAATCCTAAACACACGAGTCTTCCCCAGTGTCATTTTGCTTCTAAAAGCTAAATCACAGCTTTTTTACCAATAATTTTTGTATTTTACAATCAGGACAATGTGTAGGAGGAGGGATAAATTCCTTCACAATCCATGGCTTGCGGCCTCAGATGGGAAGAAACTCGGGAACTAACTACTAAGGCACCTCCTTTGTTTATAAACAAGTAAAACACAAATATTTATTTATTTTCGTTCAGTTTATTAGATGTGCAAATTATAACAAGTTCATTGTGTTTTGATTATAATATAGTTAAGGGGAAAAAAAAAATAATTTTCTGGTTTCATTTTATTTTCATCTTCAAATTGTAGCTTGTACAAGTGAACCACTAGACCAAAGAAGAGGGATGTTAATTCCATAACTGAATATTCTTTAGATTACAAGTATTTCCATCTTTAGCAGGTTTGTTTGTTTCAGGTTATTTTCATTTTCAAATTGTAGCTTGTACAAGTGAATAACTTAGATCGAATATTTCACAATAAATAGAAGTGCATAGTAACATCATAATCGACAACAGCTCTTATAACACTTTTCACCATGTCAATCCCAAACACACGAGTCTTCCTTTTGTTTGTCTATGTCATTTTGATTCCAATACCTAAATCACAGTTTTTTTTACCAATCAGGACAATGGGTAGAAGGAGGGATAAATTCATTCACGATCCATGGCTTGTGGCCTCAGAAGGGAAGAAACTCGGGAACTAATTGTCGGGGCCCCTCCTTCATTTATAAACAGGTAAAACTCAAACATTTATTTATTTTAGTTCAGTCTTATTAGATGTGCAAATCATAACTAGTTCATTATGTTTGGATTATAATAGTTAAGGGGAAAAAATTAATAATTTTCTTGTTTCATGTTGTTTTCATCTTCAAATTGTAGCTTGTACAAGTAAATCCGTAGACCAAAGAAGGATGTTAATTCCAGAACTGAATATTCTACGGATTGCAAGCATTTCTATCTGTAGCACGTCTGTTTCATGTTATTTTCATCTTCAAATTGTAGCTTGTACAAGTGAAACAATATTTCACAATAAATAGAGATGCATAGTAACGTCATAATCAACAACAGCTCCCACAACATTTTTCACCATGCCAATCCCAAACACACGAGTCTTTTTCTTGTTTTCCTATGTCATTTTGCTTCCAATAGCTAAATCACAAGTACTTGTCCACTTTTAGTTTGTCCAACAGTGGCCTTATAATTTTTGTGTTTTATAATATGTATAATGGGTAGGAGGAGGGACAAATTCCTTCCCAATCCATAGCTTGTGGCCTCAGAAGGGAAGAAACTCGGGAACTAACTGCTGGGGCCCCTCCTTCAATTATAAACAAGTAAAACTCAAACATTCATTTATATTTTAGTTTAGTTTACTAGACCTGCAAATTATAATTAGTTTATTATGTTTAGATTATAATAGTTAAGGATGAAAAAAATAATAATTTTATTGTTTCACGTTGTTTTCATGTTGGAATTGTAACTTGTACAAGTGAACCAGACCAAAGAATAATAAGTACAAACAATAAGTACAATAGCTGACAAACAATACTACATCATTAGGGTCATTGCAGCAGCAAAAAAACTCACTCATACACTCATACATCACTAGATTGAGAGGAAAAATTACTATAACACATTACAGCAGCAAAAAAAATTCACTCATACACTCATACATCACTAGGTTGAGAGAAAAAATTACTATAACACCTCAATCTCCAATCCAAACCTCATAATACTAAACAAAATCTAAAAAGAAGGAAGTTTGAAAGAGAGAGGGGATGAAAACTGGCATAAGATTTTAAACCGATGAAAACTAGCATAAGATTTTAAACCAATGGGGATGAAAACTACATGGGCATAAGATTTTAAACTAACCCATTCCTAAGAACCAATTCACTGCTTGCCGGGAGAGTGATTTTCTTGCCGAAATAGGTGGGAGAGAGTTGTTTGCTCCTGCCCAAATAGGTGGGAGAGGGAGAGACTACTTTGCTAAGATAGTGTTGTCGGCCAGTGAGAGAGGGTTGAAAGGAAGATGGTTGTTCTTGATCGCAGATGTTAGGGTTTTATGGGGATGGGCTGGGCTTTTTCAATTTATTTTCTTTCCCTCTTTTTCTCTTTGACTTTCAGTGTTTTCTCATCTTTCAGTTTTTTTTTTTTTTTTC
>NW_019646433.1:47079-94920 GCF_002806865.2 Cucurbita pepo subsp. pepo
CATTTTTCTTTTATATTTTTCTTAAGTTCTTTTATTTCTCATCATTTTTCTCTTCCGTCTCATCTCGGATTTTGGTCTTTAAGACCTTCACTAAAATTGAGAGAGATCGACTTTTAAGGTAAACTTAGATTTTAAACTTTCAATTGAGGCTCGGGTATTACAATATGATAATAAAGAGCGTAAAAATGTAGTGTAACAAGTACATTCAAATCTTTCTAAAAATAAGACGACAATGAGAATAAGGTAACTTACAGTTAGTTATCTGTTCGAACACCTTTAATTTCAATTAGTTGGCTAAACCTTAAACCACCCTTTGTTGGCACTTTGTGTAATGCCTCAGCATGGACTAATCAAGAAAATAAAAAAAAATCCATAAGCAAGGCAAAATTAAAAGAATGAAAACAAATTAAGACGCTCAAATTGAATTATTTTTCTAATTTCCATACTTATCTTGCAAGATTCAATATACCCTTACTATATTGCTTATTCTACTAGAAATTTCACTCATATCCCTAGAAAGCTAAAAAAAATTTCCTTACAAGAGGATATATCTATTTTTGTAGCAGAATAATCATTGATGGAGTAGTGTGTGTTTATGGGCTCCAAATATATATTAGTATAAGTATGTGTTTTTTCCCTCAAAATGTTGCTATTCCAGTGATGTCGAGTGAAAAGTCACCGTAACAACAAATTTCAGCAGCAAAAAAAATTAAATATGGAGTATGTGTTTATATACATTAGTATGGTCATTACAGCAGCAAAAAAAAACTCACTCATACACTCATACATCACTAGATTGAGAGGAAAAATTACTATAACACATTGCAGCAGCAAAAAGATTCATTCATACACTCATACATCACTAGATTGAGAGGAAAAATTACTATAACACCTCAATCCCCAATCCAAACCTCATAATACTAAACAAAATCTAAAAAAGAAGGAAGGTAGAGAGAGAGAGGGGGGATGAAAACTGGCATAAGATTTTAAACCAATCGGGATGAAAACTACATGGGCATAAGATTTTAAACTAACCCATACATAAGAACCAGTTCACTGCTTGCCCAAATAGTGAGAGAGTGATTTTTGCTGAGATAGTCTTGCCCAATAGGTGGGAGAGAGTTGCAAGGTCTTGCCGAAATAAGGGAGAGAGTTGTTTGCTCCTGCCGAAATAGGTGGGAGAGGGAGAGACTTCTTTGCTAAGATAGTGTTGTCAGCCAGTGAGAGAGGGTTGAAAGGGAGATGGTTGTTCTTTATGTCAGATGTTAGGATTTTATGGGGATGGGCTGGGCTTTTTCAATTTATTTTCTTTAATAATACTAAACAAAATCTAAAAAAGAAGGAAGGTAGAAAGAGAGGGGGATAAAAACTGGCATAAGATTTTAAACCAATGGGATGAAAACTGACATAAGATTTTAAACCAATGGGGATGAAAACTACATGGGCATAAGATTTTAAACTAACCCATTCCTAAGAACCAATTCACTGCTTGCCGGGAGAGTGATTTTCTTGCCGAAATAGGTGGGAGAGAGTTGTTTGCTCCTGCCCAAATAGGTGGGAGAGGGAGAGACTACTTTGCTAAGATAGTGTTGTCGGCCAGTGAGAGAGGGTTGAAAGGAAGATGGTTGTTCTTGATCGCAGATGTTAGGGTTTTATGGGGATGGGCTGGGCTTTTTCAATTTATTTTCTTTCCCTCTTTTTCTCTTTGACTTTCAGTGTNTTTTTTTTTTTTTTTTTTTTTTTTTTTTTTTTTTTTTTTTTTTTTTTATCCTTTCATTTTTATAATTGCATTCAATAGAAAATGTTATCTATCTTCAAACTATATTAAAAGCCTTCCTTCTTGTAGTGTAATCAACCACAGCTCCCACAACACTTTTCTCCATGCCAATCCCAAACACACGACTCTTTCCTTATGTCATCTAGCTTCGAATAGCTAAATCAAAGCTTTTTTACCACTTTTAGTTTATTTAGCAGTGGACTTATAATTTTGTGCTTTACAATGAGGACAATGTGTGGAAAAGGGAAATATTCTTTAGCAATCTATTGCTTGTGGCCTCAAAAAGGAAGAAACTTGGTAACTAACTGCCCAGACACCTCTTTTGTTTATAAACAGGTAAAACTCAAACATTCATTTATTTTAGTTCAGTTTATTAGAAGTGCAAATTATAACTAGTTCATTATGTTTGGATTATAATACTTAAGGGTGAAAAAAATAACAATTTTCTCGTTTCATGTTGTTTTCATCTTCAAATTGTAGCTTCTACAAGTGAACCCGTAGACCAAAGAAGAAGGATGTTAATTTCGAAACTGAATATTCTACAGATTGCAAGCATTTCTATCTTTAGCTGTTTAATGTTATTTTCATCTTCAAATTGTAGCTTGTACAAGTGAAACACTCTGATCAAATATTTCACAATAAATAGAGATGCATAGTAACGTCATAATCAACAACAGCTCTCATAACACTTTTCACCATGCAATTCTCAAACACACCAGTCTTCCCCTGTGTCATTTGGCTTTCAATAGCTAAATCACAACTTTTTGACCACTTTTAATTTATCTAGTAGTGACCTTATAATTTTTGTGCTTTACAATTAGAATAATGTGTAGTAGGATGGATAAATTCCTTCACAATCCATGGCTTGTGGCCTCAGAAGTGATGAAACTCGGTAACTGACTGCTGGGGACACCTCCTTTGTTTATAAACAGGTAAAACTCAAACATTCATTTATTTTAGTTCAGTTTATTAGAGGTGCAAATCATTCATTTTAGTTCAGTTTATTAGAGGTGCAAATTATAACTAGCTCATTAGGTTTGAATTATAATAGTTAAGGGGGAAAAAATTAATAATTTTCTTGTTTCATGTTGTTTTCATCTTCAAATTGTAGCTTGTACAAGTAAACCCGTAGACCAAAGAAGGATGTTAATTCCGAAACTGAATATTCTATAGATTGCAAGCATTTCTATCTGTAGCACGTCTGTTTCATGTTATTTTTATCTTCAAATTGTAGCTTGTACAAGTGAAATACCTAGATCAAATACTTCACAATAAATAGAGGTGCATAGTAACACCATAATCGACAACAGCTCCCACAACACTTTTCACCATGTAATTCCCAAACACACGAGTCTTCCTCTTGTTTGCCTGTGTCATTTTACTTCCAATAGCTAAATCACAGTTTTTTTACCACTTTTAGTTTGTCCAGCACTGGCCTTACAATTTTTGTGTTTTACAATCAGGACAATGGGTAGAAGGAGGGATAAATTCCTTCACGATCCATGGCTTGTCGCCTTAGAAGGGAAGAAACTCGGAATTAACTATCGGGGCATCTCCTTCGTTTAGAAATAGGTAAAACACATTCATTTATTTTAGTACAGTTTACTAGATGTGCAAATTATAATTAGTTCATTATGTTTGGATTATAATAGTTGAGGGTGAAAAAAATAATAATTTTCTTGTTTCATGTTGTTTTCATCTTCAAATTGTAGCTTGTAATGGTGAACCCGTAGACCAAAGAAGAGGAATGTTAATTCCGGAGTTGAATATTCTTCAGATTGCAAGCATTTCTATCTGTAGCAGGTCTGTTTCATGTTAGGTTCATTTTCAAATTGTACCTTGTACAAGTGAAACATGTTATGTTCATTTTCAAATTGTACCTTGTACAAGTGAAATACCTAGATCAAATATTTAACAATAAATAGAGGTGCATAGTAACACCATAATTGACAACAGCTCCCACAACACTTTTCACCATGTCAATCCCAAATACGAGTCTTCTCTTGTTTGCATGTGTCATTTTGCTTCTAATAGCTAAATCACAATTTTTTTTACCACTTTTAGTTTGTCCAGCAGTGGCCTTATAATTTTTGTGTTTTAAAATTAGGACAATGTGTAGGAGGAGGGATAAATTCCTTCACAATCCATGGCTTGTGGCCTCCGAAGGGAAGAAACTCGGGAACTAACTGTCGGGGCACCTCCTTCGTTTAGAAACAGGTAAAACTCAGACATTCATTTATTTTAGTTCAGTTTATTTGAAGTGCAAATTATAATTAGTTCATTATGTTTGGATTATAATAGTTAAGGGTGAAAAAATAATAATTTTCTGGTTTTATGTTATTTTCATCCTCAAATTGTAGCTTCAACAAGTGAACCCGTAGACTAAATTAACTTCATTTACTTACGACATTAATTTTTTTTATATATACTTAAAAAGAAATTTAAAATATATTATTAAAGTGTATTAAATTGACTCTACCTACAACAATTAACTTCACCTAATTAGGATATTGATTTTTTTTATATACTTAAAAAGAAATTTAAAATATATTTAAAAATTTTAAATAAAATAATATTAAAAAAAACTCTCTTAATAAATGTCACCTAACTATCTATTCACATTCATTATTATAATAAAAATACACAAAAATTCTATTTTAATTTTATTTAAAATTTTTGTTACTACGATTATAATAAATATTAAAATAAATTTATCATAAATTTATATCAATTTATATTAATTCATTAAAATTCGTAAAATAAATAAATAAATAAATAAACTCGATGAAGAATTAGAAACTTTCTCATATATAATTTATTTCTCATAATTTGTTTCTTTTAAAATTTGTCTAACTTACAAAGTATTATATCATATAAATTTATCGGACAACATTTGTATTCATTAAAAGTGACTCACTCAATAAATAAATAAATAAATAAATAAACTATTTTAATCTTTTAAAAATTAGGTTAACTCCTCAATTTTTAATAGAGGACTATTTGTAAATAAATAGTTAAGATTGTGAGTTTTTTTTTAATCAATAATTATAATTGCCCTATACCACCAAAAAATTTGAAGGACAAATAATTAAATATTAAAAATTCACCATGCAATAGTATTATATATATATATATATATATATATATATATATATATATATATATTATTATTATTATTATTATTATTATTTATTTTTCTTTTAAAAAAACATGAATATTCAATATTTAATAAAGCAAAGAGTTACCTTAAACAATAAATTTAAATAATATTTTTTTTAGAATGATAAAAATTATTTTAAAAAACATAAAATTAGTATATTTCCCATTTTATTTATTGTTAGCGGTAAATTGGAAGGTTGCATATTTTACCTGTTGGGAAGCACTTCTATTCTTCTTATTCTTTTATTATTATTATTATTATTTTTTTTTTAATTATTCTATGCATTTATTTTGAAATCAAGAATAAAATCTATATTAGTATTATTTTTTTTTATAATTAGAATATTGATGGAAGGGATTTTAACACAAAATAAAATCATTTATTAACAATACAGCCGTAGAGATTTAAAATTAATATCAACCTTGAAAACAAAAATTTATGACAAACAAAATGCAATTGAGTGTTTTTTTCAAAATATTTATTTATAAATTATCTAGATCAATCATTTATAAAATATATATATATATATATATATATATATATATATATATATTTATGAAATTTATAAAAGATGGGAGATAGTTATATTGTTTAAGCATTTAAACTTATAAAGTAGGCATTCTTTCAGGTTCTAAACGGCAAAGACTTACCAAATAAATATGTTAAACTTAAAAAAATATTTATTTACTATGACATTGTTTCAACATTAAATTTATGGTTTTGATTAATGGAACTAATCTAAACTTATGGTTCAAATGTTTGTGTTGGAGATTTCATATCATTATCGTTATACAACTAAACAGTGAGGCGGTGGATTTCAAAATTTTAATAATGCTCATAGTATGACAAATCCACATCATAGATTGTTTGGATTATCGGTGATACAGATTAAATAGTGAGAATGACCGTTCATGACATTAAATTTTCTCCATTCGTACCAATATAGATTTGAAATTCGTCAAAAGATGGATTTGAGATCCATCCGTTCACGACATTAAATTTTCTCCATTCGTACTAGAGGTTGTTTGGATTCTCGAACATTTCTGAAAATATTAAAATTCGTCAAAAGATGGATTTGAGATCCCTCCGTTCATACATTAAATTTTATCCATTTGTATCATCAAATCAAATTTTCTCTATTCGGAGTATAGATTTTACGAATGTAACCAGTATAGATTTAAAATTCGTCAAAAGATAGATTTGAGAATTAAATTTCATCAAAATATGGATTTGAGAGCCCTCAGTTCATGACATTAAATTTTCTCCATTGGTACCGGTATAGATTTTACGAATGTAACACTATTTAAAATTCGTCAAAAGATGGATCTCAATTTCAAGGGAGAACTTCAGTGTATTAGACTAACGTGATAACCAACTACACCACATCACCATTGGAAGAGTCCCACAAGGTCACTCAAACTATAGAGTTAAGCCCAAACTTCCTAGAGCCTGAAACCTACAAGGAACTGGATGTGATGAGAGCTAGAGAAAAGCTCCTGGAAACCTACCAGGAACTGGATGCGATGAGAGCCAAAGAAAAGCCCCTGAAAACCTACCAAGAACTGGATGCGATGAGAGGCGAGTACTTTTTTCCTACAAGTAGGCTGCTTACCGAGTACTTTTTTTCTCACTGCATTTTAGATTTCTTTTCAGGTGTTCGCTAACTGTCGCTCGAGGTGGGGGAGCGTTAGAGAGCTGCATTGTCACTTGAGGGTCGTTTATGAGTGTCGACCCAGTCTGTGTACTTTGGGTCTTTTATATTTCGTTTGAAACAGTATCCCGAACCCTTTCTCCGTTTGTAACAAATCTTTAACAACACATGTTTGCATTGTCTTTTAATTTGTTCTAGTTGAGGTGTTGTTTGATTTTAAATTGTATTATCTGAATGTTTAATTTAATTTAACTTTTATTTTTATTTTCTCTTCTTTTTGTCATTTTCGTCACGATTTGGGATTTGAAGCTTCGAAAATTACGTAACAAAAGACTCAATGACTCTACGTCTAGCAAAATAACGAGCAAGAACAAGGAGTGAAGGAGAATTAATAGGAGTCCGGTCATTTAGGAGATGTGGGTCTTCGTAGTTGTCCTAGATCAATCGTCTCCCGTAGAGATAAATAAGAACTTGGTGAGACGATTGATCTAGGACAACTACGAAGCCCCACATCTCCTAATCGTCGCCCGTAGGAGAATTAAATGTTGAAAGTTAGCTTGGCAATCAGCGAGCATTGTTTAATTGTATAGGGACAAGAATAAAGAAAAATGAGGTTCCAGGTTTATCAAACTCTGTTTGCAAGGAAGCCAAAACCCATGCTTTCTGTCCCTCCCACAAGACCCTGCACCACTACACATGTTCGTTAACCCTCCTCCACTCCTTAGCTATCGATGATGACCATTATAGAGGCAGTAGAGCAAGAAGAAAAGAAAGTGGACATATCTCTTCCTACACTTTGTACAGTTATCAAACAATGTTATATTTTAATCCAATATGATGTTTCAAAAAGAAGCAATGTTAAAAATATGATGCAACCCTATCACTAAAAACAAGCCCACAACTGTTTCAAGAAAAACCACATCTTTCTCTTGCTTTGCAAACATCATTATCACACACTTCTTCAAGTTGCGAATTTCCTCCCAAACACTTTTCTCCACACTTCTTGTGGCTGATTCATGCTGCAAAGCAAACAACTCACAATGAAATTGCTACTCAACAATCATGTGAGAACACAAAGAAGACCTCATTGCAATTTTTTAGAACATGCTACAACTTTCGACAATATTTGTGCATAAAAGCTTTTACAAACCCAGAAAGAGTTCTCGATACTGTTTCAAACGAAATATAAAAGACCCGAAGTACACAAACCGGGTCGGCACTCATAAACGACCCTCAAGTGACAATGCAGCTCTCGAACGCTCCCCCACCTCGAGCGACAGTTAGCGAAGACCTGAAAAATAATATAAACTCAAGAAATTTATGAACTCAACTTAGTATCAGAGGTCTAGGTTGATTGGTCCAACTGACGGTTTTTGCTAGACGAAGAGTCATTGAGTCTTTCGTTACGTGATTTTCAAGGCTTCAAATCTCGAACCGTGACGAAAATAAAACTATTTATATTATAAATTATTTATTATTTTATTCCTATTATAAATAACGTAACTATATGGATAATTTTTTATTAGTTATTCATATTATAAATAATATATCTAGAAGTAGTATAAAATAGTTATTTATTAGTTTATTCTTCCAAAACAATATAAAATATATAGTATTATAGATAATTATTTATTAAATTATTTATATTAAATAATATATTTAAAATAATATAAAATGCATAAATAGTTGTTTAATAGTTTATTATAATTTTTTAATCAATTACCTCTCAAACAATACCACAAATATATAAATATAATATAATATGGGTTTATTTGAGCCAATCTAAATTTTTTCTTAACAAACCTCAAACTCGAATGGAATATTTTTTTGTTTCAGAAAATTAATTCAATCCAACCCGAAATGTTAATCCAACTCAACCTCTATAATTCGGTTTGTATCGGTTCGGGTTATTGGGTTCGATATATACTCCTACCAAATTAATCTTTTAAACATAATAGTCCTCTCCGTAGTTGGGTTGATATGCATTTTAGACGACCTAATCTAATTGTTTCGATTATAAATTTTTTTAAATTCAACCCAATCCAATTGAGTTAGTTTGAATTGTTTGAGACTTTATTTAATCCTAAATGTGTCTCTTCCTCCCTATTACACTTATATAACAGAATAATTAAGGTCAATTATTATTTCGACGCGTGTCATCTAGGTGGATCTTGAACACCGGTGAAGGAACCAATTAGAATCGAAGCTTAAATCATGTGAATGATATTGAAAACCAAACACTAAAGTTTTTTAATAGAGCTTGAGAATCAAACCTAAAGTAGGAGTGATAAGATAATTCATCGAAACAAGTTGGCGTCAATTCAACCGAACCAAATTTTCAATCTTTACCTCTTTTATATTTANCCCCCCCCCTTTTTTTATCCGTTTCACCCGAACACCTTTCAAAAGAATACTTATAGGATCGACTTGAATGTGAATGAATAAGGTATTATTATGCTACTATAGAAATAACATGATTAAGACATTGAATCGTGAATTAAGAACTTCATTGATGAATTTAGTTTGATTATCTGTAATTGGTTGTTGTGGTGTGACTATCGAACTTTGATGAATAGATTGACGTAGACTGGTGTTGTGATTTATGTCATAAAACCTCTTAATTAACTATTTTATTTATAATAATAATAATTTTGATTATTTTATTTATAATTTAATATTATTGATTATATTGGTTAACACAGAGAATGATCATGTTCAAGTAATATCTTAAACGATCTATAACATATGTATAAGGTTGAATGTCTTATTCTAATAACTAACATATGTATAAGGTTGAGTGTCTTATTCTAATAACACTGTTGATACAAAGCCATTGTATAATTGTTATAAATGATTTGATTCAAATCATTTATGTAAAGATATGTGAATGTGAGTATCTTATATAATGAGTTTGTATAAGACTGGACCACAAAACATTTAATCTCTACTTATAAATTCGTTAATTAAGAAGATCAATATTTCACATGATGAACATATACAACTCGACCTTAATACTTAATACTGAGTACATTATTAACTCGTGCCTAGAGAGAATGACTTTTGTAACTAATTTAATATACCTATATTTTGGAGACTTGACCAAATAGGGAGCTGAGAACATAATATCACGAGATGGAATTCCCTTCTTTCCATTTAGAAAAAGTAGATTAATTGTTCTCTTAGGTGCTGAATTCGGTACTTGAACAATGGGGTCCTGCCCTCTCATTGGCCCAAGAGTGATTGTGAAATGATATGACTACGATATGTTATGAAATAATATGACTATGAAATGTCGGTGATATGTTATGACATATGTTATGATGTGACGTGTTGATGATACAATATATGTTATGTTGTAACACGTTTGGCAATACAAAACATGTCGTGACGTGTTTTATGATATGATATGTCGAAGGATATGTTATGTGCATGATATGACATAAGACCATATATGTTATGAATCATACGAGATTCAACTCTAATACATGCCTTAAAGGCTATGTTGAAAAATGATATGATTTGAAGGAAAATAAAAGGGGTTGTTTTACATGATAATGAATGAAAATGTTGATCTCATACATCATTAAATATCCCCTTGTTATGATTGTACGGACGCGTATGTTACAAGACAGGAAAACGAGCATTATGTTGCAACAATCGTTATTCCTAACAAGTGTCCAACATCAATAGTTCCAGAGAATGCTCGCACAACTAAGAATGAAGACCAGGAGGTGCACAAACCGACTTGTGGGCCTATACTCGTATGTGTGGGTCGTGTATAGAACAGTATCTAAATAGTGGGGTCATTTATGAGTATTTCTTAAGATACTCAAGTCACGTGGTACTTCTCAGATGCATAAGATAGTTGTATTTATTTATTTTTAGTTTTATATAAATATAAAATTTGAGAGAGAGAGAGAGATTTTGGTGTGATATTTTAAATGTGAAAATATCCCCGGAAAGGCCACCAATATCCTTTATCTTCTACATTCTTCATCTACTGCCATTGTCTGACCCAAATATCTCTGTTTCCATCCAACTCAACTCGAACACAATGGATGGTTCCCAAGCCCTGACTCAGCCTCAAAATTTGCTTGTAATCAGAGAAGACTATTTTGTTCATTACAAATCCCCTGTTTTTCCCCCAGCCCACGCCCACTCCGATGATGAGCCATCTGATGGTGAACCATCTGATGATGAACCATCTGATGATGAGCCGTCTTCTCCGGCGACTTCGGATTTGCAATCGAGAGCAGTCGGAGAAGCGATTATGAGGGGGTGGGAGATTGTTAAAGCGAAGGTGATTTCTGGGATTGTTGGATTTGGATCCCACGCTAGGAGACTATGCTCTGCTCTGCCGGTTACTGCAATGGCGGCGGCTCTGTTCCTGCTGCTGCTACTGTTTCTGTTCAAGATCAAGATCAAGATCAAGATGCGGCTGCCATGGCGCCCACCAACTGCGGGTGTGTGTCCAGATAACCAACACCGTTTGCTTCTTCTCCTTAAACACAAGGATCAGGTTCCTTCTTCAACACCCAATCATTTTTCTTTTTCTTTTTTTCTTTTTTCATTTTTCAAATTAATTAATCAATTTTATTTTTATAAATTCAAATTATTAAAAATTATCCAAATTAATTTTATATATTTTCAAATTTTATTTAATTTTATTTTCCAGAAAATCAGTGAGCTCTTACTTCAGATCGCCCAAATGAACGAAATGCTATCAGCTCGTCGAAAGGTTCCCGTTGTGAGAGTGAAATGACAAATATAGCCTTCAAAATGGTTCAGTTTCTGGGAGGAGCTGCTCAGTTTTGATGGCTTTGAGTTATACTTTTCTTGCATACATGTTAAATGTGTAATATACAAGTGCTATAAATTTATAAATAAAAAAAATACAAATATTTTATACTTAAATTATAAATTTACTTCGTGTTTAAATATCATCCCTCGATCGATCAAGTCGACCTCAATAATTATATGAGTCAAGCTCAAGATATACATATACTTTAGAAAAATGATTTAGTTAATTGATAAAAATACCTACATATTTTGTAAAAAATATTTAGATATTTTAGGAATAGATTAAATAATTAAATAGTTTCGGCTATAAATACCCTCCATCTCGTCTAGGTTTTCATAACAACCGGTCTCAATTAGAGCAAAGTGGATTTGTCTTGTAATCTCTTATCGATTGATGTAAATAAAGAGTGCGAGTGTTTCCTACAAAGAGTTGTGCTCAACAGTATGATATTAGAGCGAGGTTGGTGTAGGTTGTCTGATTTCTTATTATTCTTAGTATGCTCTGTGGTTACAGGTTTGTCTGATTTACCACATCAGAAACGATTTTTTGAGATTATTAGTGAGTGAGTTTCTTTGTGTCATGAGTAGTCCTTGACTCTGCAAGTTTTATGTCGAAAGAGCTTGTTTGGTATTACTGAGGTATAGCCAACACGATGGGTAATTTCCAAATCGTTGGAGGAATCGAGAAACTCAACAACAACAACTACAACGCGTGGGCGACATGCATGATGTCCTATTTACAAGTCTATTGAAAGTCATGCGGCAACCTCTGACATGGAGATGCAGAGGTACTATGTCCCACAGAAGAAGACGAGCTAGAGCTCATGCCAATGATGGGAGAACGTATCGAATACGAGGATGACTAGGTCCTTGATTCAGGATGCTCAAATCACATGATTGACGATCAGAGTGATGTAATGAAAGTAGGGTGGCCCTCGGAGAAGGAAGTATTACCAGGTTTGGACAATATTGAAGAAATCATACCACATAAGTGAAAAACAAATAACACCTTAACAACTTAGATGATCAAAGACGTATGAAGAAACATTACAAAATACGGTTTGGCAACCGGCAATGGAGGAAGAAATTATAGCCTTGGAGCAAAATCAAACGTGGGAACTAGTGCCAAGACCAATAGATATCAAACTCATCTCTTGCAAGTGGGTTTACAAAATAATAAGTCTCTTGGATAGATTAATCGAAAGATACAAGACTCAACCTGTAGCTCGAAGGTTCTCTCAACAATATGGACTAGACTATAATGAAATATTTTTAGTCTAATGGCAAAGATCACTATTGTACATGTTCCTCTAACACTTGCGGTAAATAAAGATTGGAAACTATGACAAATGGATATAAAGACTGCTTGCGGTAAATAAAGATACAAGACTCAACCTGTAGCTCGAAGGTTCTCTCAACAATATATATGTTAAGGATATTTAGTACTAAATTATAGTTTACCATATATATCATATTTGAAATTTTATTATATGGCAAATATATAGATATTTCCATTTATTACTCTCTTCATATTCTTGTAATTTATTTGATTATAAATGGATAACTTTCACACCATTTAGGTGCAGTGAATTAAGCAAACATTATCATGGTATCAGAGCCCTCTTAGTTTAGCAACTCCGATCCTTTATTTTCAATGGTTTTTGAATCCCCTAATCATCTTCTTCTCCACCACCCTTGCTGGCTATGACGACGCAGGGGCAGTCTCCATGGTTGTCACATGCAGAGGCAATTGATTACTTTTCGACTTCTTCGACTTCACCCTTTTGTACTAAATCTTATTCCAAATCTTATTTTTACAATTATTTTAAAAACAATTCTCATCATTAAATACGACTCCCATTTATAAAGTCAAAATTAATGACGTCACATAAAATTATTTGATTTTCTCATATCAACCAAAACGACAGCGTTTTGATACGTGAAAATCAATGCCAGTGCTCACTGAAAGCCGAGAGTGGGTGGCTTCTGTGCACACCAGCGACAACGGCGCTCATCTGAAGGGAAACGAACACACACAATCGACAGCCCATACGCAAATGGCGGTTTCTGGAGATCTCAGAGTCTCCGCAACACTCTGCTCTCACCATCCTCACCCTCGTCGGACTTCTTTTCCCTCTTCGAAGGTCCATTTTCTCTTCTCTTTCGATCTCTCTTCCTTCGTTTGCTTCATTGTTTAACGAAGCGTCGGAAATTTTCTCTGAATGTGGAATCTGGTGACTCAAAGATATGAATTCTTTGATTCTTTGTGTGAATTTTTTCTTGCCTGTTTCTCCAATGGAGCACTTATGAATTGGAGGCGCTGTCAACCCTAGCTCTGCACTTTGTTCTTTTTGTATTACTATTATTATTTATCGGATTCCTGAATTGTGTTCCAGATTTCTAGGGTTTTACGTGAATTCTAGCATCTTTTTGTTTTCCTTCATTTTGTACGACAATCGCTTGTGGCGGCGTTTGGTTGAAACTTCTTTAGATTTTTTGACAGGAATTCTCTCTGCCTGGCCCATAGGCTGTTGTTTTGTGCAATCTTTATTGAATATATTCCTCGTGGTCTTATTAAAATCAATGTTGGGGAGACCCACCATGTAAATCTAGATTTAGGGTATAGTGAAGAATGTGATGTACCTTAAACAGTTGGGAGAGAACTTCATTTCTATTTCATCTTCTATCATTGTTCAAATGTAAATCTTTGTTAGGTTTATACCGGATCGAAAGGAAAATCATAGAGATTCTAGTCTAAGGAAAACTCCAAGAGCTCACCTTCACAGATCATACATTTCAGAATGATTCTTATTCTGTAATTGAACCAACTAATTCGTTGGAAGCTATTCTGAATTTTGACTTGGAAACAATTGGATGATATGCCTTGTTGCTTATTGTAGCATTTGTGTTTCATCCTAGGTTGAGTTCTCTGGCTTTTCAAGTGGAGGGCTTAGCAGTCATGATGTTGCACTGAAATGGCGTAACATGGCAATCGATAGTCGTAATAGGCGTGGCGTTTCACAGATAACTACTCGGAGCTCAGAAAGTTATGAAATGTCGTCGAAAACATCAAGCCAAGAAGCGGAAACCTTCCTTCTGAATGCCATAAACATGAACTTCTTTGAGCGGTTGAACTTAGCTTGGAGAATTTTGTTTCCTACTCCAACATCGAAGAGAAATTCGAATGCCCTGATCGCCAAACAGCGACTAAAGATGATACTCTTTGCTGACCGATGTGCAGTTAGCGACGAGGCTAAACGAAAGATCGTTAGTAACATAGTGCAAGCTCTATCAGACTTCGTTGAAATCGAATCGAAGGATAAAGTTGAGTTGAGCATGTCAACGGATTCTGATCTTGGAACCATTTACTCTGTCACGGTACCTGTGAGAAGGGTGAAAGCAGAATATCAAGAAGCAGACGAGAGTGCAACGATAACGAACATCGAGTACAAAGATAATGGTGAGACGACTGGTTCTGTTGATGTGAGGTTTGATTTCTTCATTCCAGATTGAATGCATCTATGGTTTCCTATGGGTGAAATTGATAAATAATTTGTATTTGAACAGTGGCAGTAGCCAAAAAGCTTTGTTCTTCTGTATATAAATTGGATGGATTTCTGTCCGGCAATGAGGATTGTGGTTTCAATTGAGATTGTAGCTGGATTTAGTCTTTACCTTATATTGCTGTGGTTATATCTGTCATTCTTATTGTTACGATCGCGTGCGTAACTCAATTAGTTAATATATGTAATATAATTCATTAAAAATGTCGAAGATTCGAAACTCATCTTCATTTTAAGAGTCTCGATCAATTGGAGTTTAAATTACAAATGATTTTCATAATGATAATTACTATTTTTAAACCGTACAGGTGGCTCTCGTATGGGTGATGATAATTAATTTAAACTATACAAAAGTGATCAAGGAAGGTGTTACGACTTATATTTTTTAGGTTTTGGTGAAATTTTGGACTTAAATTTTTTTAACACTAAAATTAAAACGGAACATTATGTACAAATCGATGCTATTCAAATTTTATTATACATAAAATGTGTTTGGATGAATATGAACTTTCGGGATCATCTTTAAAATACGTGTAATTATGTACCATATACTTTTTAAATATTTATATTTGGTCCAGTAAATGTTTGTAATATCTAAATATGTCATATTTGGGGGATGAAAAAGATTCATTAAAGTTTGGTTCCACACGTTGTTTAAGTTCAAAAAGAATTGGAATGTAGGAGAGGCACAAGACTAATGTCTTTACCCTAAATTTCTACTTGCCTAAAGTTATTGTTGTCATCATATAATCATTTTTGTGTAGAAATAAGGGTTTAAAATTTTATCATAAAACACTGTCATGGACTTACGTGTTCAAAAATATTTTTAAAACGACATAACGAAATACTAAATGAAATAAATATACATTATAAGTAAAACCCTTATCTAACCTGAGTCTAAAAAAATAAATACAACTACTATATGCATGGGTCATAGTATCAAATTGCGATGTCATCATCAGCCGTACAAAGATGTCTTGCCTTTACTTGAAATAGAAGTAGCACGTGACTTGAGTATTTTTAAAAATACTTAGTAAGTGACTCCACTATTCGGGTTAGATGCAAACAAATACAATCATGAGTGGGACCTATCATATTAGTCTATATTTCCTTAGGCGGTTATCCTTAATGGGTTAATTGGATGTGTATTTATTGTTCTACACACGGTCTACATGTGCGAGTATGGACCCACCAGTCGGTTCGCACACCTCCTAGGCCCCTTTCATAGTTGGGCAAGCATTCTCTAGGAGCTGTTGATGCCGGACATTCTCTAGGAGCTGTTGATGCCGGACATTCTCTAGGAGCTAATGATTGTTTTCTTGCCTCGTAATGTATGTGTTTGTACCATCATGAAATAGGGGTATTTTTCCCGATGTATGAACACACAATGATGTATGAGATCCCAACCTTTTTATTCATTATCACGTAAGATAACCCTCCCATTTTCGTTCATTTCATATCATTTTCATCATAGGTTTCCATGCATAAATCGGGGTTGTGCATCATATCGACACATCTTATCTTATATCATTCATATCGTGCATCGTGTCATATCATGCATCGTGTAATATCATGTCATATCATACATATCTCATATCATCAACATATCATGTAACATCATATACTATATCACCAAACGTGTTACAACATAACATTTATCATATCATCAGTACATCACATCATAACATGTCATATCATTCACATATCATCTCATAGTTACATTGTATCATGGACATATCATGGACTTATCCTTTATATCATTTCATAAACATATCATAGTCATATCTTTTCCTAAACATATAATTGTTATATCGTTTTATATATATATATATATATATATATATATCATAGTCATATATTTTCATAAACATATAATTGTTATATCGTTTTATACATATACCATAGTCATATCTTTTCATAAACATATCATTGTTATATCGTTTTATAAACATATCACACATATCAAATATATGACATATGCAGAACCATGAGGCATGTGTTAACATCAAATATAACCAAACCATGCTGATAGTAACACTATTTTCTTGGTTGGTCTTAACACTATTTTCTTGGTTGGTCTTAGCCAACGTTGTCCCTATATTTAGCTTCTTGAGTTCGTTTTTTAAGGTTGTTCCAAGTATGATTGACCCTATCAGCAATAGCTTCATGAGGGTCGAAAACCTAGGAAATGAGTAGAAGGAGTCGTGGACGTGTGCATGAGTTGTGAACCGGGTCAAGGCGTGAACTTCGGGTCGGTTTCATGAGTCGCGGACGTGAGATGCGGTTTCGTGCGTCCCTAGAAAACACCAAAATTCCGGCAACGTCTTTCCATATTACAAACCCAGAAACGTAACTGTCACCTAGAACAGTTGAATGGGATTTCGTTCGACCAGGATAATCATTTGAAGCTCTCTATTCAATTATGCTCTCATTACTTTGCATACCTGATTTCATCCATAGCTTCCACAAACAATACACAAATATTGGTTAAATATTCCCTCTGCAAATTTAACAAACTTTCAAGCTACATTTCTTCAAGCGTGCATCCACAGTCAACCTTTGTGCCACAATGCAATAACATCAAAACACCAAGGAATGCTTATTAAGTATATGATTATACAACACCCTATAACAAATCATGTTTATAGTAACATAAACATGGAACTGAAACATTTTCATTATTCGTCTTAGGAACCGAAAATTTACACTACCTATGGTATAGATACCCACAGATCTGGGAAGAAAAAATCAATGAATATGAATACTGAATGCATATAGTTTAAATGAAGGTATACGGTACTATGAGATCATCCAGGCTTCTAAGAGCTACTCCAGGAATTATTTGGTTCAGTGCCAGAGATCATACGCATACTCTTCTAGTTGGTTTCAAAACTATGATGAATGCAGTGTTTCTAACCAAAATGAAAACCTGTGGATTTGAAAGAGCTGTTGGTTTGATTAGGCAATCTAAGAACTGCAACAATTCCAGCCGCGAGCGCACATATAGACGCCAAAGCAAATGCAGGAATGTTTCCTCCATTGAATAATGCATCCCATGGCCCAGCTCCCAGGGATACAATCATCTGAACGAATCAATTATAAACAACCCAGAATTGTTGAAGTCAAAACCAAAAGTAATTTAATACTATCTAAAATGTTATTGCACATACTTAAACAAATAGAAAAGATGATGTGAGATCCGATATTGATTGGGGAGGAATGGAACCTCTTTTATAAGGGTGTGGAAGCCTCTCCCTATCATATGTGTTTTAAAAAACCTTAAAGGGGAAACCAAGAAGGAAAAGCCCAAAGTGGACAATATGTGCTAATAGTGGACTTGAGCTGTTACAGATGGTTCCTATGACCTTCATAGTAGTTTTGTTTTTTTCTATAATAGCTATAATATGTTCGTTGTCAATACCTGGAGAGGAAAACGAAACACCCTTATATAAGGGTGTGGAAACCTCTCCCTATCAAACGCGTTTTAAAAAACCTTGAGTGGAAGCCCAAAAGGAAAAGGAAAAGCTCAAAGAGGACAATATCTGCTAGCAATGGGCTTGGGCTGTTACAGATGGTTCCTATGACGTTTAAACATCTTCATAGTAGTTTTGTTTTTTCTATAATAGCAATAATATGTTCGTTGTCAATAATACCTGGGGAATAACAACTGCAAGATTGAGAACACCTATAGCCAATCCTGTAAAAAATCAGTCTCTGAAGTATCAGAATCCAGTTAATCTGTAAACACCAGGAAAAACAATACTAGATGAACACCATCCGAACCTTGCCCACCACCAGAATCAGCCGTCAATTCTGCTGTCAAAGAGAAGGGAACACTATATGTTATCTGCAACAGAAACAATGATGAAACCTTTAACTACAAGGGTGTGTGACGTAAATAGAAATTAAAAAGAGATACGTTGACATTTACAGCGAGAGGAAAACCAAGAAGAGTAAAAACAGCCAAGGCAGCATTTTTTATTGATGAATTTCCCCCGATAACGTGCTCGACTCCTTCAGAGTACTGACTGACGGATATTAAACTGATAATAGTAGTTGCCGTCATGCATGCAAACAACATAAAGTTGCTCATTGCCCAGACAAGTCTTGCTCCCATTCGCTGACACATTGGCTCTATAAAGAAAGAACTGATACCAAGAACAACCTATACCAAAATAAAAACAAACAAACAAAAGATTAAGATCTGATACACTTTGTAAGCAAATAAACACCATAAAAAACATCCAAAATGTAATAAAGATAACTCATACTTGACTCAAACTAGAATACCACCAAATATATGAAAAAAATCGATCTAGTAATGTATTCATATCTGAGTTCTTACAGAATTCAAGAGCAAACCAAATGCACCTTCTCTGACACCCTGATCATAAACCTGTTTGTCAGTCAAACTGCCTTTTGGGTCCCCATGGTTCACTTCCCTTCCCATCCAATCCGTGTCAAATAAGAAGAAGGGAAACCAGGATAACTGCGTGTAAAATGCAAGCACCAAAAATAATATTCAAGAGTGGTCTATATATGGATCCACATAACAAATTACTACATCCACTGGCAAATTGTAATGACCTTTTTTTTATGGATAGAAAGCTAAGAGAAAAATATCATAGCAGAAACAAGATTATAATTAAGAACAGTAGTACGTACCCAGCTAAGAGCCATCACAAGAAGCACTGAATGCATGGCCGGTGGTAAATGTCTTAAACTGGTCAATAATTTAACTACCACTGTTGCAGGACCATCATAATACCCTTCGCTGTGATTCTCCTTAATTTTTGATTTTGAATCTTTCAAATTCATATTTTCTTGATATCCATACTCAACATTGCTCCCATTCAAACTGTTAAGTTCTGGTTTTAAAATATCAGGACAATTTTGTTCATTCCCGTTCAACAGAGGAGCAGAATCTGATAAACGTGGCGGTTGATCTACAGCAGTAAGTGGAACTTCGTCGGCAAAATATATGGTAACAAGAGTACATATGGTTAGAAAAAGCTGCATACGTGAAATGCAGATGTTAGAACTGCAGTTGGAGAACAAAGTTTCAGTCACAAGCCAAAAGATGAAAGAGTTAACTTCAGTTACGGAGTACATGAGCATAAGAACTAAACATGATAGAGAATCTTTCTTTTTTAAATGGGTGAAGAATATTAGTGCACAATTGCTTCATTCTTCTTATAGTGATCACCGTAAGCAAAATCCTACATCATGCAAAGTATTGAACTACAAGCATATCAGTAACTCACCACAGCAACAAGAAATGCTGCTTTAAGGTTCGCACAGGCTTCACAGCAAGCATTACTCAAAAGGAAAGGAAACCATCTGCACAAATATGAATCATATAGAAAAAAGTCACAAAATACGAACTAATCTCAGAAAACCTTGGTCAAACAAATAGCACAAATGCAAATTTATGTATGGAAACATTTAGTTATCTAAGATCTGGTTCAAAATATTACTTGTGCCAGTTTCCGTTAGCTCCTGCCGAAAAACCTAGGATATTACCGACAGCCATCCATGAACAAAATACCGCATTTGCAATATTGTGTTGATCAGGACCTATAATAAAGAGAACAAGAAACTAAATTGAGGTCACATATATTCATGCCAACAGAAACTAAATGCATTATATTAACAGTAAAATTATTATCTTTTTTTGTAAGGGGAGGGAGTAACCTGACAAATCAGCTAGAAGAGCACGAGCAGGACCCTGAAAGATGGTCACAAAAAAACTTAAAAACTCATACAGATACTTTAAATACAGAAGAGAAAGAAAAATACAAGTACCTAGTGCTTTTAGGTAATACCTGCACCGTATTGTTTGCAAGATCAAGCATCCAAAAGCCTATTACAAATATAATAGCCGCCCTCACTCGTGTACCTTTGTATACACTTCACGAGCATGACCAAACAAGTTAGAATTGCATGCTTGTTCACATTAACAGATACAAGAAAGAGCCAAGAAAGATTATAAAAGAATTTTTTTTATTAAGATGCTCCACAAACCTGCAGTGTTCATTCGTGTCTCCTAGTATATATCCAACGTCAGCAGAAAATCCAATCAACACCACCTATTAAGAATAATAAATAACCATTTGGTTTCTAATACTTAAGATGATAATTGTTAATAAAAAAGGAAACAAAACAAGTACCCAGAAGAACACAGCTTACAGCAACTGCTATCATTAAAGACCCAGCAAGAATAAAGGGACGCCTCCTTCCATATTTTGAAGAACACTTATCACTCCATATACCGACACATGGTTGAACCTAGAAACCAAATATTAAATAAAATAAGTGAGTAATAAAAAACAACGAAGATGGATATTTCTGTTGCTTCAACACAACTTTATCCTTCACATCAAGAAGAAAGAATCCGAAGCAAGGTAAATACTAAGTAAATGACCATAATTAAGAGTCAAGGGTAAGCAGAAGAGTAACCAAAGTACAAAAAGTTTCTGAAAGTTCATTGCCATCCAGTCCCGGGAAGAGCTTGAAATAGTCAATCCCTATGTTATTGATAATTAAGGGCATATATACAAAACATGTGCACAGGGCATGCGACCCATCAACCTACTAGCGATGGGGGAGAAAACATAGCATGTCGCAACAAAAGCTTGATTTGAGGCATGAACAAAAACAAAAACCCCTTAGCACCCCGGGACGGGAGTGGGGGACGGCCCTACGCGCAGACAACAATAGCACCAGCTCTACGAAGTTGGAATCGAATCTTTCTGTTGGCTTGCCAAATTTTTTTGTGAATTAGAATGAAAGGGCTAGAAGCTCTAGCTCCTAGCTACTTCGACTAGTATCAAATATATTCGAAAAGACAAAGGAGTTTAAAGAAATTTCAGGCAGCAAAAAAAGGGGGGAAATCCATATCTTGTCAATCTTCAAAGATCAAGATCCGTCTAGCCTTTAATACTACTTCACATCTCCTCTTCTTATAATGCAAACCAACTAGGCAATATAAACAAGCTTTCTTTGAAGAGTGCATGTCAGACACAAGCCAAGCAACAGACTACTAATGATTACCATGTCCTGATCTTCTGTGCCTCAAAATGTTGACAAAAACCATACAAAAAAGAACCAGATGGCAACAGATATTAATAAAAAAAGCGACCAATTCAGCATGTCATGATTATATCTAACTGACACGATTATAAGCCCACCGGACAATCACCTACCCCAAAAAACAGCCAAAAAAAAAACTCATGAAAAACTGGGTAAGTGATCATGGCATGAACTCAATCCCTCAAATGGATATGAATTTACAAATAGTTGAAGCTTCTGATCCGCGGTGGTTGACAGCATACTAAAGAAAAATTAGCCTTACCCTATTAATCTATAAACATGGTAAGATACAATTTCAATGCATAATATTTCAATCATTTACACCAAAAGTTAATTGAACAACGGGTGGATTTTCTATGAATCAGGGATGAATCTTTCACCAATGTCATAATTAACGGGTAAAATTAAGGAAGAAGATTATCATCACGTACCACGAGCCCAGTGATGGGACCGCAAAGCCAAATAAACGAAGAAAACGCATGCTCAATTCCGAGTGTCTGCAAAATTAGACCAAAAAAAGAAAAGTCGAAGAAATTGGCAACCAGTAAAGTGTAAAATTAGGGGGAGGAAACTATAAACAAATGCAGCAAATACTTGACCAATGTCGTAACTAAGGAATAATCAGAGGAAGATTTTCGTAGAAAGCAATCTGAATGCGACTCAAGGACGAAATTAAAATCAGAGCAGAAGTGAGAAACAATACCTGAATATATGGCGTTAGTAGGGAAAGCTGTAATGCCCAGCCAAATTGAACACCGGCAGCGATAGTACAACTGAGAATTAAGATAATCAAACTATTGGGCGTAGATCTAACATGAGGCGCTGACGATGAACTGTCTGGGCTTCCATTAGGAAATCCATCAGAAGGAGGAGAATTGAGATCGATCCCTTGAAGCTGCTGTTCATCGACAGCCACCATCTCCACTTCTGCATCATGGATGTTCCTGTACGGAACCCTGAAGGAAACCGAGTTGGGCTTCGCCGCCATGGCTCGAGCTAATCAACTGCAAGGGCAAAATCGCCCCACCGATCTAAAGCTTCCAATGGAGATCCTATCACAGTTGCGGTTACAAGAGGGACAGAGTACAGATTAAGGAATCGCAGATGGATGAAATGTAATGGAATGAAAGACCAATCTGTGGCTGCAGTTGAAATCCACCGCCATTACAGAAGCACAACAATTCTATCGCCTTTAATCACACGGCGCGAGATCTTGGGGTCTAAGAAAATCGAGTTTTGAAACTTTGAATGAACACTATTTTTCTTCTGAAAGGAACTTTGAATTCATACTTAATTCATGAAATTTCTACAATTAGGCTGTTCTTTTGAAATTGCATTTCAATGATCGTTTTAGCTGTTGAAAGTGATTCCCAATAGTTAAGAGAAAAAAATTCTTAGTAATAAACATACTTTCCTCTCCCACTTATGTTATCGTACCATTAAATGCTACAACCAAAAAGCTTTGATATCCAATTGTTGTAGCGAAATGTCACAACTATATATGCTTTGATACCCAATTGTTGTAGCGGAATGCCACAATCAAAATACTATGATACCAATTGTTGTGGCGAAAACCGAAGCAAGATCAATTATACTCACACACCCATGAACAGAAATTAAATAAAGAGACACAAAAATTTACGTGGTTAGGAGGGAATAAATTCTCCTACATCCATGGGTGAAGTCAATCACTATAATTAAAATGTTTATAAAGTGCATGTCTCACACTCTCACACCCACCGAAGTCCCTTCTACAAAAGTTCCTCCAAATTGACTCTAACTAAATACAAAATAACAATGAGTTCACATGACGCTAGACCTCAAACAATGCCAGACAAGCTTTTATACAAGACATACTAATTCTCAGGCATGAACCAAATAAATGAGAATACTAATCAAAATGGTTACAAATTAAATGAGAGTTAATAACCAAAATAAATAAGAATATTAATCAAAATACTTTTGCATGATTTACCACCAAAATAGAATATATTACCCTCATTGTAGGTTTTCAAGAAGCTATTTGGATGCATAGTTTAGTTCATGACTGGGGTATTTATCAGGAACACATAGAAGTGTTTTGTGATAGCTACAGTGTTATTTGTTTGTCGGAGAACCAAGTCTATCATACTCATACCAAGCATAAATGTCCGATTTCATTTTCTTTGAGAAATTGTTAATGAAGAAGACATTCATTTATTGAAAATTGGAACTGCCGATAATCTATAGATATGTTGACAAAAGTAGTTGCTCGTGAAAAGTTCCAACATTACTTGGATCTTATCAAGATTGGATAGAAGAAGTAGCATATTGATTTAGTACAACCAAATCGATTATATGCTTGGGCATCTGGTTTTCTCCTTGGAGATCTTGTTGTAAATTATAATGAATTATCGTAATTCTCATTCATTTCGAATATTTATGAAGATGCTATGGCTAAAGTGATAGTGGATGGCATAAAGAACAATTTAATTCATTTGTATAATTACTACAAGTTTTATGATAATGCTCAAGATCATCATCAATATGAATCAAGACTTGCTTCTAAATCCATGAGTATGGAGATGGACACAATTGATAAAGTGAATTTGAGTGGTTCAATATTAGTATTATCAGGATACAAATGAAGAACAGAAGAGTAAAATTCCCTCGAGTTAAAGAATGATGTGGATCGATATTTGTCTGACCCTAGTAAAGAACTTGATGATAATTTTGATGTTTTGGCATGGCGGAAAGGAAATGAGTTTAAATATGGAGTTTTATCGAAAATTGGGCAAGATGTTTTGATCATTTCTGTGTTGACACCTAAAACCGTGGAAGATTTGATATGTACACAAAATTGGATCGGTAAAAAATAAAAAATCAGTATGTTAGATCTTCCTCAACCATTTGAAGATTTGGAGATTTGTTAGACAGGTAACTCCAAATCTATTGATTGGTTAAGATGTATTATATATTGTTATATCACCATTTATATTTTATTTTTTAGATGATTTAAGACTTACAAGCTCCTTCAATGTCATGCCAGAATAATTACTTTTCAATGTAAGCAAAATATTTCAAGTTACTTCTCCAAACCGTATATAACTAATTTTTAAGATGCTATTTTTCTTTTGCAAGGAATTAAAAACCCAATAGAAGGTTAGGATAGTTATTGGATATTCTTTACATATTTATAGGTGAATTTTTGGCATTTTGTTAATGATTATATATTGTGAAGGTAGATAATTTAATTAGATGCAGTAACTTTGAGATTGATTTATTGCATATTTTTTTACGTATTTATAGGTGATAATATGAATGCAATAGAGAGTTCGATACTTCTAATCTAGAAGCTTATAGGTTGTAATTGTTTTATCATTTTAGGTCCTACAAATTATTTTTTTAATTTTTTTGGACCAACCCGAACCCAACCCGAAAATATATGGTTGAGTTGGGTTGGGTTGGATTCCAAACTTTTGGGTTGGGTCAAAAAAAATCCTTCAACCCAACACAACCTTGACCATGTACACCCATAGTTTGTAACAAACCTTAACAACGTATGTTTATATTGCCTTTTCAATTTGTTTTAGCTGTGGTGCTGTTTGATTTTAAATTGCATTATTTTAATGTTCAATTTTATTTTCCTTTCTTTTTGTCATTTTTCGTTTGAGATTTGAAGCCTCGAAAATCACGTAATGAAAGACCCAATGACTCTTTGTCGAGCGAAAACAGTCTATTAGACCAATTAACCTAGACCTCTCAAACTAAGTTTAGTTCATAAATTTCTTGGCTAAATCAAAAGCATATAACATGCTCGTAATCAAGTGTGTTCGAGGGCACGACTTTCGAGCTTATCAAGCTCTTAAACTTTCTCGTGCAGGCCTAAAATAAATCAAGATTGTAAAATGAAACAAAATAAAAGTAGAAAATTCAAATATGGCGTCACCCAAACCTTCAATGTGTTAGACTGATGTGATAACCAACTACACCACGACACCAGTTGAAGCCTTCACAGAAGGTCAGATAACCATAGAGTTAAGCCCAAACTTCCTAGAGCCTAGGGAAAAGCCCGTGGAAACCTACTAGTGAAAGGATGCGATGAGAGCCTACAAGTAGGCTGGCTTCTTACCGAGTGTTTTTTTACTCACTACATTTTAGATTTCTTTTTTCAGGTCTTCGCTAGCTGTCGCTCGAGGTGGGTGGAGCATTTGAGAGCTGCATTGACATTTGAGGGTCGTTTATGTATGTCAATTCGTTCGATGTACTTTGGGTCTTCTATATTTTGTTTGAAATAGTATCGCGAACCATTTCTTCGTTTGTTACAAACCTTAACAACACATGTTTGTATTGCTCTTCAATTTGTTTTAGATGTGGTGTTGTTTAATTTTAAATTGCATTATTTTAATGTTTACCTTTATGGAATGTGAATGTAGGTTGATGTACTGATCAAGCTTAGATTTAGCAAGGTTGGTATTGTGAATGAGATGTTATAGTTTAGTAAGCTACTAAATGCTAGTATATGCACGAGAATGATTTTGATGAGGAAGGTCAGATGTTTCAGTTAGACGTTTGGAACATAGTTAAAATACGCAATATTATGACCATAGAGATGGAAAAGAATATACCAACGTATACTAACGAGTAAGTAGTTTCAAATGAAAATGACCAAGAAAGCTAGATAGATGACAATATCTTATAGTCTACTATAGATATTAAGAGTGGTGGCGTCGAGAGAAAATCAAGGTTCTAAAGGACTTGAAGTGTTAAGAAAATTCTTATGGGACACATTTATAACCCTATGGGTATGTATACGAGACCTCACACGGAGATTAGAACATGTTTGAGGTATGAATTCTAAGAAAAAGGACGAAACTACCCCTAAAGACACTTCCGTCTTAGAGGAGAGCTTTGTTAAGTCTCTCCTTAATGTTACAAAGATATTGGAGGAAATAACACTCGTATTGGGGATGTTTATGTACTACGATTGTAGGAGAAATATTCTGAAAAAGTTTTGAGTTTGTCTAAGCGAAGTGATCAATTGTTTGATGCTTTAGTAAAGAAAGTATTGAAGTGTGGGACTTGAAGGATAACCTTAATTCTTAAGAGAATTAACCAGACAATTTAGCAAAGTTGAGGTAGATCGAACCATAGGCACATGAACTACTAAGTTAGGACTTCACACTCCTTCGCATTTTTTTTGGAGAGCGCAGTAGCTCTGATCATTAGGAGGAAAGAATTGGCCCACCGTGGCGAACTAATGAACATCACGAGCTTTTGGAAGTTAAGGAAATTGCTAGCCTCAGCCATAGTATAAATATTTTTGGATGATATACGAAGGTTAGTAAAGTTTAATGATGTTATGAAAAGATAACTAATTAGAGTACCAAGGCAACTAAAAAAGAAAGCATCCTACCTCATATTTATGAAATAAACGTGAGATTGTGACGAGGCAACCCTAATTCTCTATCCAACGATCATAGATTTTGTTGAAACAAGAACCCTTGAATCAAAACAATTAACATCCTCTCATACAAAATTCGGATCAACTAAAAGATAAAGCTAGAATTAGATTAGTTGTTAGGATTAAAGATCTAGAAGCAATGTTTTGAATCTTGTTCTAAATTGAGTCACTCCACCATCGAACTTGATCAAGACTTGATTGGATGGCTCAGATGCAATCTATCACACCAATTGCTTCGAACTTAAACATGGCAAAGATGATGGTCGGATTTATAGGGGGAAAGTCTCAACTTGACAGATCAATTTCATTTATCACAAATCTGATTTTTATCTAATAATTTGTGGGTATTTTTTTCGGATCTATATATTTTAACCAATAAACAAACAAATATCAAGTAATAGTTTGATTGACAATCATATTTTCAACTTTAAAAAAGTCACGATGAGATTTTCTCATATTAGAGATTTTGCATTTTTGAAAGGGTGGTACACTTAAGACCATGTCCGATAAATCCTTTACCTTCTTAAGAAATATGAGATGTCATCCGAATATACTGAGATTCGTTGTCCAGAAATTACGAGGGAATGTGCATGGCATAATAAGTAGTTTTGTGATTTGTTTTCTTTCATGCATAATGGACACCAATTTGGAGAAAGAGTGATGTAAGACCTTCTTTTTTGGAAGATTTTCACTTGTGCTAATGGGTTTATAAGCTATTACCCAAAGGAAGAACTTCACCTTTTTAGGCTAGCGTGAGATTTATTGCTTCTACTTTTTCCCTATGTCCATCATCAAGAATTTTGTAAATAAGACCTGTCAGTGTTGGGGAGCAAAGTCAGTTAGTCTACTTCGTTTGACAATACACATGGGAAAGGTCAAGGCTTCATTCGGCCCCATTCGGTTACTCCATTTTCCTCTAAATTCCTACCAACCTTTAGGTCCTAGAATTTGTTGACAACATTCCACGTTTCTTTGATCGTAGTTTTTTTTTTTTTTTTTTTTTTTTTTTTTTTCTATGAAATAGCCTATTCAAAGGTGGGTATCTCATGGCTAGCGTGATGTTTTCAATTCATGGGTCGGTCCAAAATGATGTGCTTCCTCCTTCACCTACTCTATGACAAGTTCGGTTGGTGATGAGGTTTTGTTATTATTTTTTTTTTTTATGTATTTCCAAGATATATTTGTTGAGGATTGAGGTGTTTGATTTTTGTTTGATGTATCCGATGATTTCCATATTTCAAAACTTGATCATAAATGCTAAAATTCACTGTTCATACTATGTTAACCTTGAGATTGATTATTGATGTTAGCATCATATAGACGTAATGTAGTACATATTCGGATCGAGTGAAGATGATCAAGAAGTCATAATTTATGCAAATATGGAGTGTTATTTTGTAATAGCCCACAAAAAAGAAAAAAAAAAAAAGAAAAAAAAGTCAACCTAATAAAAACTAAAATACATAAGAAAAAACTAGAGATTATAGCCCTCAAAAGTTGAAATATTGCGAGAAAGTAGAAAATACAATAACTAGCCATAACAATTAAAAAAACGAAATCTTAAATAAAAATAAATATATATATATATATATATATATATATATAATATTCTAAGATAAGGTGTTTAATACTCGCATGAAGTCTAATACTGGAGTATTATAAAATACAGGGAATTGAACTTAAAATTGATGTCATGGGTTCACATTTACTTGGATGTAGACGACAAAATCAAATTTTTATTAAGGACAAATTGGTGACACAAGCCTAAGTTAATCAAGCAAGTGGTTTATCGGCATGGTTATATTTGATGTTGACACGTGGCCTGTGATTCTGCACTTGTCATGTATATTGATATGTGTGAATTGTTTATGGATCGATATGATATGTATATGTTATAATATGTGAATTGTATGATAATATTTACGATACGATGTGTTTATTGATATGTTTGAGATAAGATACGAGAAAGATGCACTAAACGTAATGTAATGATAGGAGTACGACATGTTCATGAAACGTTGAGGTTAGGTTACGTATCAAAGTGTTATGGATAGGAGAGATTGATAAAAGAATATGGTTAGGTTATGAGTAGAAGGGATAGAATTATGATAGATTGATAGAACGATAGCGTTAGGATACGTTCTTATAATGATATGACTAAGGTACATTCATGTAACGATATGACACGTGGAGAACGTATCCTATATGACTAAGGTATGTTGGTATGAAAACATTTTATAGCATTTTATTAAATTTATAATATGTTTAATATAGCTAAAAGATTGTGTTATCTTTTTAACTTATAATAACATTTTGTTAACACTATAATATAGTATTTATAGCTTTGATCTTATGCTATAACACGTTTCATAGCAATTATAGTTAATGAATGAAAATTGATTAATTAAAGAGTTTAATTAATTAATTTTATATGACTGGAGCTTATAATCTGTGAGTAGTCCTTTTGTTAGCTCTAAGTTACAACTTAGATATATTTGAAAGAAAATTTGGAAGTATTCCGAATCATATTTAATATATTAGATATATTAAATATAAAGGAGAAAATAAATTTAATTTGAAATTTTTAAAATAGTTATTATATTGATATCTAACCCTCTCAAATTAATTTTTTAGTTTAAATAATTTTTTCTTTTGGGTATTAATATTAAAATATTAGAGTTACGAGTAAAATATTTTGTTAAAAGAAATACAAGAAGAAAATAATAATAACAACATGAGTTTTTTTTTTTTATTTCTTACTATTTAAGTTAATATTTGTCTTTTTTCTGATATTTTTTTATTTATTTTTAAAAAATATTTAAATTCTTACTTAAATTCTAAAATTAAAAATAAAAATTTAAAAACTAATTATTTTATTATTCTAATTTTCAAAAACTTAAAATTACAAAACCATGTTAAATAAGATATAAACTATTTAATATATTAAATTTTCAATTTTAAAAAATATTAGAGAGATCAAATATCAAGGAATTAATTATTAGACTTTAAATTCAAAATTCCTCGGAATTAATTTAACTTTCCACGTTTAGATAATTACGAGCTTCTATTAACTTAAACATCTCATATGTTTTTGTCATTTTTTATCTTTTAGTCATTATATTCAACATATCAACTAAAAGATACGAATAAAGCTTTCTCATCACCTTTGATTCACCAATCATGTGCTCTTCGAATAATTCGATTCGCACCGACAATAGATCTTTAGAATATTTCTCAATAAAAACATATATATATTAATTATTCGCACCGACAATAGATCTTTAGAATATTTCTCAATAAAAACATATATATATATATATATATATACTACCATTACCGTACTAATATATATATATATTTTTTTGAAGTATTAAAATTTTCTCACTTTTGATTATTTAATTACAAACAATCTGCTGTCCATTCAATTTCAACATAGAGAATAAACAATTTTATAAAATGAATCCTATAAATCGTTTCTAATGCTATGATACTTTAGTGATTTATAACTAGTGTCGCCGTAGGGTAGGTCAAGTGTTCCTTCACTAAACTGAGACAACCTCAACCAAACATTATACTAGAATAACTCTTATTTTTATAATATTTAGTTATAATTAATTTGGTCAAGAACATCATTAACAACCTTAATGATCTCTTTGTAAATGTAACCATCATTTTAGATCTTGTAGTTCTATCAAAACAAGTGTAGTCGTAGGGTAGGTCAAGTATTGGAAATAAAATCACCATCTTATCCTTCTTAAGAGTTCATCCTGATATTGACGTATGCAAACACCTTCCGTAGGGGATGATCCAAAAGCCGCAACGAGGCCTTACATGGATCTCATGTTATGAACCAATGATGGAGACCATAGCATATGTTGACACATTTCCTTCTCCCATTTACTATAAATACTTTCTAAATATCCACTTTGATATTAACTCATGCAAACACCTTTCGCAGGGGGACGGTCCAAAAGCAGCCACGAGATCCCGTATAATTCTCACGGTGTGAATTAATAATAGAGAACGTAGGATATCTTGGCATGTGTCCTTAATATGTTGATATCTTGACAGGCGTACTCCTCCCCGTAAGTATTATGAAATAGAGTTTTATATTACTCAACAAATTAGGCTAATTTCATTTATCTAAGTTTTCCAATCTACCCTCTCGTAACTCTTATGTTGGTTGAATTGTTTTTAATGTGAATTGTCAAGTTTTTAAACTATTAAAAAATAATCTTGAATGAAATTACATAAAATTGAATTAGGTCCGTTCTAAGTTAGATGTGTTCCATTTCTGTTTCTTAAATACCTCCGAGTAGAATTTTTATTAGACAAGGTTTGTCCATTTTTATTTTAAATTAATTAATTATCATAAGTGAATTAAATTATCTTAGGTAATTTAATTTAATTTTTCAATTTATTTTCATGCATAATAATTATACTTAAATGTATATGGAAAATACACGTTAATTAGGAAATCGTCTTAATTCTATTAGGAAACAACATATTCAAAATTATTCAAATATAACATTTATATTAAAAATTAATTAAAATGCAGGATTATGCTTAAAGTGGGACTTTAACTTAAATGACATACCTTATACATTCAATCAATTAATTTAAAATATACATCATATGCATAATTAAATTAAAAACAAAGAAAAATGGACACATATCTAGCATATCCTAAAAAGTGTGACATATTGAAATATTCTTTATATTTAATATATCTAATATATTAAATATTAATTTGAACGCTTCAAATGTTTCTTTCAATTAAATTGAACCTTTTAGCACTTCTATGAGCTAGCGGGGACTTTATGGACCTACAAGTTATAAGCTCCAATAATATAAAATTAATTAATTAAACTCTTTAATTAATCCATTTCTATTCATTAACTATAGGTCACTCCACTGTAGACATAGAGTTGCACTCTTTGCACTGTAGGACAAGTTATGTCCATTGATATAATCATTATAAGCAAGTCGATCATTCCCGAGTTATTCATAATTACAGCTCGGTCAAAAGTCCGTCTTACCCCTGTACTTACATCTTTCACCTTAAGTACCACTGATTCTCTAATGAATAATTTGTTTATGATCCAATCATGAACCAAGTCCCTCTCGAACAAATGAGAGGGTGAGACCCCATTGTTAAGTCCCGAAATCAATACTTAGGAGAACAACTCATCTACTTTCCTTGTATGGAAAAAAGTGAATTCCATCTCATGATATTATGTTCCCAACTCACTCCTTGGTCAAGTCCCCAAAATGGTAGGCACATTGAATCGGCTAAAAGAGGTATTCTCACCCATGTAAATAAAAGGACACGCCCTCATAGGCAGGAGTTCATAACTCACTCTAGATTAAGATCAAGTCGCATATGATCATCATGTGAAATATTAATCTTCTCAATTAATGGATTTAAACAGAGTGATTAAATATTTCTTGGTCCAGGTTTAAACAAACTTATTGGATAGGATACTCCCACTTACATATCTACACATGAACGATTTGGATCAAATCATTTGTAACGGTTACAAAGTGAGTCGTATCAATAGTGTTACGCAACCAACCTTATCCATATACTATATAGACCCTTTAGGTTATTAGTTGAACACGATCCTCTTGTATGTCAACCACATACTCTTTAAAATTACATTGATATCCATGGATTTTCATACCCTCGATAACAATTAAATTATAAATTAAATAATAAAAATTATTTTTAAAAACTAAATAATTAATTACGAAGTTTTATGGCATAAATCGGAATAGGTGAGTGGGTCAATGAGTTTTGTGAGTTTGTTGAATGTAGTTTAAGTTTGTAGTAGTGTTTATGAAGAAAGGAAGATTATGACTATATGGCACATGGTTCCTCCAAATTCCATTCATTATTTTTAATTTAAGAGTATTATTAAAAAAATTTAAAATTTATAAATATTTTAATAGATAAAATAAGAAGGTGAGAGTATTTTTTATTTATTATTAATTTAGGCTATTAATTTCTAAAAGGTTTATTCTATTCCTAATCCAAATCACTGTCTGGTGGCAAAGAATTGTATTAGGTTTCTTATTTTGACGCTAAATAAGGAAGGTTTATTTGTAAGATGATTTATAAGAATTTATCCAAATTTAATTCCAATTTTCCTTTCGAAGATGCATGCATGCAGCACACATGTGAATTCTTTAATATTATTAACTTTTATAAATCTACCCATCTTTGTACTTCGGGTCTTTTATATTTTGTTTGAAATAGTGTCGCGAACCCTCCCTCCGTTTGTAACAAACATTAACAACACATATTTGTATTGCCTTTCTTTTTGTCATTTTCGTCACGGTTTGAGATTTGAAGCCTCGAAGATCACGTAACAAAAAAGACCCATTGACTCTTTGTCTAGTGAAAACAGTCTATTCGACCAATCAACCTGACCTCTCATACTAAGTTTAGTTCATAAATTTCTTGGCTAAATCAAGAGCATAGAATATGCTCGTAATCATTCCACACAGTTCTCGATGATTCCTACAAGTATTTCTGCATTACAAGTCTAAACAATTAATTACATGCTCAGGCGTGTTCGAGGGCACGATTCTTTGGCTTATCAAGCTCTTAAACTTTCTCCTACGGGCGTAAAATGAATCAAGATTGTAAACTGAAACAAAATATAAATAAAAAAAATTTAAATATGGCCATTGCCCATACTCAAACTAGAGACCTTCAATCTGTCAAACTAATATGATAACCAACTACACCATGACACCATTTAAAGTTTTTCGAGAAGGTTAGATAACCATAGAGTTAAGCCCGAACTTCCTAAAGCCTAGGGAAAAGCCCGTAGAAACCTAGTAGGAATTGGATGCGATGAGAGCCTACAAGTAGGCTGGCTGCTTACCGAGTGCCTTTTTACTCACCGCATTTTGGATTTTTTACTCGCCGTATTTTGGATTAGTTCATTAATTTCTTGGCTATATCAAGAGCAGAGAACATGCTCGTAATCATTCCATCCCAGTCCTCGTTGATTCCTACAAATATTTATGCATTACAAGTCCAAACGATTAATTACATGCTCAGGTGTGTTCGAGGGGCACGATTCTTGGGCTTATCAAGCTCTTAAACTTTCTGCTACAGGCCTAAAATGAATCAAAATTGTAAAATGAAACAAAAATAAAAAATGAATCAAGATTGTAAAATGAAACAAAATAAAAAAAAAAAATTCAGTGTTAGACTGACGTGATAATCAACTACACTATGACACCATTTAAAGCCTTCCCAAAAGGTCAGATAACCATAGAGTTAAGCCTGAACTTCCTAGAGCATAGGGAAAAGCCCGTGGAAACCTAGTAGGAATTGGATACGATGAGAGCCTACAAGTAGGTGTTGGATCGGTATGGCAACCCTAGAGAGGGGGTGAATAGGGTTTCAACAATAAGAGTCTGTGAACGTGATTATTTTTTCTAATTATGAAACTTTTTACAAATAAGTAAAAGATGACAATTACTAGAACAAAATAATTCAAGTCAAAACAATAATGGAACCAGAACATACAATAAATCCCAATAATAATTTTGAAATTAAATAGGAAAGAGTACATCAATGAACTAGAACATGCAATAAATCACAATAATAATTTTGAAATTAAATAAGAAAGAGTTAGAAAATATGACACCGTAGTTTTATAGTGGTTCGGTCAAACTCAACCTACTCTACTCCCCGCACGCCTCTTTAGAATTTGAATAAAAAAAGCTTTCTCGACTCTTTTCACGGATTAGAGGTCAACCGCAACACCGCTCTTTTTACGAGTTCAAGATCAAACCGCTACAAGTAGTTGAATTTGGTAGTAACACATCACAACCCTCTCAAAGACTAGATTTACAATTTGAAGCACTCACAACTATTTTCGCACAATACAAAAAAAAATCTTCCTCAAGAATAAGATGAATAAAAATAAAATTGGAAGCGTGGAGAGAACAACAAACAAGGAAGACTTTGAACAAAATAAGGATTGGAAAATTAAAGAAACTTGTGTTCTAAAAATATGGGGAAGTTAATGAGCTTATACATATAGAAGAAAAGTGGGAAAAAAAAATAATATTGACTCTTGGATTGGGTTAGGAGTAAGGAAAGATGGAGATTAAAAGTAAATAAATAATAAAAAATTTCAAATTTATTTATTTAATTTTTTTAAACATAATATTAATATAATATAAAAATAATAAAAACAAATGTGAAGAAGAACAGTAATAATTCAAAATTTATTATAAATATAATAATATAATAATAGTAAAAAGTCAGGTGCATTCAGACAAGGTTTAAGGTTTCTTTTGTGTTGACTTCCTGCTCTGGTTTTGTTTGGTTCAGGTGAATGAGCAAACCCTTCTTCTTAAGTGAAATCAGTAGTAAGGATCTCCAGATTAAAGAAACTTGGCTCGAGACAAATACATTCTGGTTGGTTAATTGGTCACATTTTCTTCTCAATGAGTTGGATTGATATTAGTCTGGCTACAGCAAAAGAATTAGAGTCGTTCGCTCAGTAGTATAGTCGAATTCATCCTTCGAGTGGCTTTGATACTGGACATAAGAAAGAGACGGAATAATAACATTGAAATAGCTTACGGGGCTTGGAGGTTTGTTACGGTTAAATTAAAATTTCAAAATTTATTATAAATATAATAATAATATAATAATAAAAAGGATGGGAATAACCACCCAAATTTTAAAATAGAATAATATAATAATATAATATAGTAATAATAAAAATGGATGTGAGTAATGGTTAGATTCAGTGTAAAAATAATTTTATTTAGAAATATAATAATAATAAAAACTCTACCATTTATTACTCTTCCAAAATTGTAAGTTTCATACTTTGATTTGTCGATCATTTTTTAGCTGCCACATCATCATGTCGGGTATGTTGTCTCGACTGTAATTTCTTCGTTTTAGCTCTGATTTGAGTGATTGAATAGTCGTTCAAATTGTTATTCTCAACCTTATACTGCACAGTTCAAAATACTGAAGATTGTTAATAATTAAGAGTAGATTTGTTATCATTAAAACATCAATCATTTAATTNAAAAAAAAAAAAAAAAAAAAAAAAAAAAAAAAAAAAAAAAAAAAAAAAAAAAAAAAAAAAAAAAAAGCCAACAATCTCCCCTTTTTTAAGACGACAAACCATTTCAAGAAAAATTCATAAGAAGTAATACACCTGTCCATGTAATAATATCAATTTATAAATTTCATTCTTGAAATTCACTAAGAGCATATTCTCCCATGTATTAATGCCTCAAGAAATTATGAAACATTAAGTGATTCATAAATTATAAAACAACAAACGTAGAGTATATTTTTCTTAATTTTTTTTCCCTTTGTAATCATCGAGAAGAACAACTGAAAAATAATACATGACATAATGGCTCCCCTAAGAACATGCCTTCAAAAATTACTAACAAGATTATAAAAAATGATATGTCCATTTTGCACATGCTCCCTAATAAAATGATGTCTAATGTCAATATGTTTAGTTCTAGAATGATGAATAGGATTTCTGGTTAAATTAATAGCACTTGAATTATCACAAAATATGATTACGGTAAGTTTTAGAAACTTGGCAAATGCACCATCTGTCTTTATTCATAGGTTGCCTTTTTATAGGAAATACATAAAACTGCATAAAAATGGAAATACAGTACAACGACTCAACTAGCTCCACTGAAGATAGCTAACAGAAATTGATCTATTTTAAACAGGTCTTTATTGAAATAATCTAAAATTGACTCAACAAACACTATCAAATTCTAATCCAAACTCACAAAGAGTTTTTTTCATCCAAAGAATTTGAGCATAACAACCAGCAACTGCAATATATTCCGCTTCGTTGTAGATAATGCAACCGAAATTTGCTTTTTACTAAACCAAGAAACTAATGAACTACCAAGAAATTGACAAGTTCCACTAGTACTTTTAAGATCAAGTAAGCTTCCGGCAAGATCCGCTTCCGGCAAGATCCGCATCAAAATATCCTATCAATCTAAATTCAACATTTCTAGGATACCACAATCCTAAATCAATAGTCCCAAGCAAATATTTAAATATTATTTATACGACATGCAAATGAGATTCCTTAGGACAATATTGAAATCTAGCACAAAGACATACACTAAACATAAGATCGGGTCTACTAGCGGTCAAATAAAGTAGATATCCAATCATACCTCGATAAGCTTTAATATCCACACATTTACCTTTTTCATCCTTGTCAAGCTTAGTGGATGCGCTCACGGGAGTTTTTGCGATCTTACCTTCATTGAACTTGAACCTTTTGAGCAAATCTTTAGTGTGTTTCTCTTGGTTGATGGGAGCTGTTTGATTTGAAATCCAAGAAAGAAACTAAGTTTTCCCATCATACTCATCTCCAACTCACTAGGCATACATTTAGAAAATTCTTTTAGTAGAACCAAATATGATAGCATTCACCTATATTTGCACTAATAGCATATAATTTTCTTTAATCTTAATAAAAAGTGTAGTGTCGAGTTAACCTATTTTAAAATCATTCCCGATAAGAAAATTACTAAGTCTATCTTACCAAGCTCTTGGAGCTTGTTTTAAGCAATAAAGAGCCTTTTTCAACTTATAGACACATGATGAGGAAAATCAACATTTTCAAATCGAGGAAGTTGTTCTACATAAACTTCCTCCATAATATAACCATTCAAAAATGCACTTTTCACATCCATTTGATACAATACAAAATTTTTGTAAGAAGCAAAAGCAAGTAACATTCTAATAGCTTCTAAGTAACGGGTGCAAAAGTTTCTTCATAATCTATGCCTTCCTCTTCACAATAACCTTGAGCTACAAGCCTATCTTTATTTCTAATGATATTCCCATTTTCATACATTTTATTTCTAAAAACCCATTTGGTTTCAATAATAGAAGTATTAGAGGGACTAGGGAATAATTCCTAATTACTTTCAAATTGATTTAGTTCTTCTTCCCTAGCTAAAATCTAAAACTCATCATTTCCATCGTCCTTACAACTTTTTAGTTCAATTTGAGAAACAAAAGCAAGATTATTAAATAAATTAATAGAAGAATGAGTTTTCACACCTTATTTGAGATCACCAAAAATCAAGTCCTTAGGATGAGATAAGGCATACCTCCATTCTTGGATGAAGAACCTTCTCCTTTAAGCTCACCTCTTCTTTACTTAAACAATTTTTTTGCTTTTGTCACTAACGAGTAAATCTCCAAAAGTTCGAGTAAATCTCTAAAATTTCTTTCTAAATCATCACTACAAATAGACTCATTAGAAATATTATTGCAAGATTCATCAAATATCACATGCATAGATTCCTCAATAACTAAAATTCTCTTATTGAAAACTTTATAAGCTTTACTTGTACATGAAAAACCAAGAAAAATACCAATATCCATCTTAGAGAATCAAATTTTCCAAGCTTTTATTTGTTGTTCAAAATAAAACATTCGCAACCAAAAACTTTGAAATACCGAATATTTGAAATTTTGTTATGCCAAAGTTTATAAGGAGTTTTATCAAATGTCTAATTAAAACTCTATTTAAAATATAACTAAGTGGTATTAACGGCTTCTGCCAAAAAATATTTAGGTAAATCATACTCATTTAACATTGATCTAGCAAATTCTTGTAACGTAAGATTTTTTCTTTCAACCATACGGTTTTGATGAGGAGTCCTTGGAGAGGAGAAGTCATGAGAAAACCATTATCTTCACAAAATTTTTCATAGGCAACACTATCAAATTCTAGTCTATGGTCACTCCTAATTTTAGTAACTAAAAAACCTATTTCATTTTGAACTATTTTTACAAAACTAGCCAATGTTTGGAATGTTTTATCATCAAAACCCAAATAAATCTTAAAAAATCATCAACTATCACAAAAAGCATAATAATATCCTCCATAGCTAGCTATTTTAGAAGGGACAAATAAGTCCATATGTAATAGTTGAAGAAGTATCATATTAGAAAGGCCAAATAAATCCATATGTAATAGTTGAAGAAGTATCATAGTAGAAATCACATTTTTAGATTTCAAAGAAGACTTAGTTTGTTTACCCATTTGACAAGCATCACAAATTTGATCTTTTCAAATTTGATTTGAGGAAGTTACTGGTGAATTTTTTGAAATCTTTGAGATCAAGTGCATACTAGCATGTCCTAGTCTTCTATACCATAGTCAAGAGTTATCAAGCAAAACTGAAAGACATTTATCGGACAATTAGTATACATATTATCGTCTTCGTTTCCTACCAACAAAACTTTCCTATCACTAGCATTTTCAATTATGCAATTATTCTTATCAAATACAACTCTAAAACCTTTATCACATAATTGACTAATGCTAAGTAAGTCATGCTTTAAACCATCAGCTAAAAGTAAATTTTCAATGAGAGTACAAGAGTCATTGCCTATAGTACCCTTACCAATTATTTTACCCTTCTTGTTATCACCAAAGGTTACTAAGCCACCATCCTTCTTGGAAAGATTCACAAACTTGGATTGATTTCCCGTCATGTATCTTGAGCAACCACTATCCTATTCAAGTACCACTTATTTTTATTGGAGGCTTTCAAACAAACCTAGAAACAAATATATTCAAGATTGACCTTTTGGTACCCATACTTGTTTGGGTCATAGAAAGTTAATCTTCACAAATTTAGGAATCCATTTCATGTTTGCATTCATATTAAAGACATTGTATTTTGATAAGTAACAAGAATAAATTTTATGTCCAAACTTACCACATGAGAAACAAACAACATCATGCAAGAATTTATTTCTAAATTTATGTGTTCTATTTTCAATGGAAAAATTATTTCTTAAGGCATCGACTTTATGTTTTGAGAAAATTTTGAATGAATATTTGGAGAATTTTTCAATTTAAAGCACTTAGGTCTAATATGACCTTCAACACCACACTAATGACATAGGCCCAAATCAAGATTTATCATAATTAGATACAAATTTACCTGAGTTAGACTTAGACATGATATAGATAAATTTCTTGGCTAAATCAAAAGCAGAGAACATGCTCGTAATCATTCCACTCCAGTCCTCGTTGATTCCTACAAGTATTTCTTCAATAAAAGTCCAAACAATTAATCACATGCTCAGGTGTGTTTGAGGGCACGATTCTCGGGCTTATCAAGCTCTTAAACTTTCTCGTACAGGCCTAAAATGAAACAAAATAAAAAAAAATTAATATGGTGTCACTCAAACTTGAACTAGAGACGTTCAATGTGTTAGACTAATGCAACAACCAACTACACCACAACACCATTGGAAGCCTTCCCAGAAGGTCAGATAACCATAGAGTTAAGCCCGAATTTCCTAGAGACTAGGGAAAAGTCCGTGGAAACTTAGTAAGAATTGGATGCGATGAGAGCCTAGAAGTAGTTATTGGATCGGTATGGTAACCCTAGAGAGGGGGGTGAATAGGGTTTTAACAATAAGAGTATATGAACGAGATTAATTTTTCTAATTATGAAACTTTTTACAAATAAGTAGAAGATGACAATTACTAGAACAAAATAAAGTCAAAACAATAATGAACTAGAACATGTAATAAATCACAATAATAATTTTGAAATTAAATAGGAAAGAGTTAGAAAATATGACACCATAGTTTTATAGTGGTTCGGTCAAACTCAACCTACTTCATTCTCCAAGCGTCTCTTGGGATATGAATAAAAAAAACTTCCTCAACTCTTTCCACGGATCAGAGCCCAATCGCAACACCGCTCTTTTAACGAGTTCAAGAGCAAACTCAGTCTTTTTCACGGCGCAGGATCAAACCAGTACAAGTAGTTGAATTTGGTGGTAACACACCACAACTCTCTCAAAGAGTAGATTTACCATTTGAAGCACTCACAACTATTTTCTCATAATATAATAAAAAAATCTCTCTAAAAACTAAGATGAATAAAAATAAAATTTGAAGCTTGGAGAGAGCCACAGATTTGAAGCACTCACAACTATTTTCTCACAATACAATAAAAAATCTCGGTCAAGAATAAGATGAATAAAAAAAAAGTTGGAAACTTGGAGAGGCATCAAATAATGGAGACTTTAAATAAATGAGGATTGGAAAATTTATGAAAGTTGTATGTTAAAAATATAGGGAAGTTAATGAGTTTATACGGAGAAGAAAAGTGGCAAAAAAAAAAAATTAATATTAACCATGTTATGAGTAATGGAAGGTAGAGATTAAAAGTAAATAAATAAGAAAATTTTCTAAATTCATTTATTTAATTTTTTTATAAATATAATAATAATATAATATAAAAATAATAAAAACCAATGTGAGTAATTGTCAAATGACCCATTCAAAATTTATTTTAAATATAATAATAATAATAAAAAGTTACTGTCATAAGGGTTAATTAAAATTTCATAATTTATTATAAATATATTAATAATAAAAAGTATGTGAGTAACCATCAAAGTTTTAAAATATAATAATATAACATAGTAATAATAAAAATCGGTGTGAGTAATGGTTAGATTCAAATTTATATTTTATAAAAATAATTTTATTTAGAAATATAATAATAACAAAAACTCCACCATTTGTTACTCTTCCAAAATTGTAAGTGTTATACTTTGATTTGTCCATCATTTTTTTCTATCACATCATCACGTCGAGTATATTGTCTCGACTGTAATTTCTTCGTTTTAGCTCTGATTTGAGTGATTGAATAGTTGTTGAAATCGTTATTCCCAACCTTATACTATGAACCGTTCAAAATACTGAAAATTGTTAATAATTAAAAGTAGGTTTGTTATCATCAAAACATCAATCAACTAATTGATTGAAATTAATTAAAATGAAATTAAGGGCCAAAAAGATGATGACAAACCATTTAAAAAAAAAATTCATAAAAACGAGAGTAATACACTGTCTATGTAACAATATCAATACATGCTCATACTTGAAATTCACTCAAGAGCATATTCTCCCCCTATATTAATGTCTCAAGAAATTATGAAACATCACACCAATAAGTGATTCATAAATTATAAATAACAAACTTAGAGCATATTTTTCTTAATTTTCTCCCCTTTGTAATCATCGAAGAGAACAATTGAAAAATAATACATGACATAATGGCTCCCCATAAGAGCATGCCCTAAAAAATTATGAACAAGATTATAAAATTCAAGATATATCACAACAATAATACCAAGCTGCCTATTTTTGCAAAAATTTTCTTCATTCAATGGCTTGGTAAAAATATCGGTCAGTTGATTATTAGAGTTTACGAAATCAAGAATGATATGTCCAATTTGCACATGCTCCCTAATAAAATGATGTCTAATGTCAATGGGTTTAGTTGTAAAATGATAATAGGATTTTAGGTTAAATTAATAGCACTTGTGTTATCACACAAAATAGGACACTATCAAATTTCAATCCAAAATCATAACGAGTTTGTTTCATCCAAAGAATTTGAGCACAACAACTAGCAACTGCAATATATTCCGCTTCGGTAGTAGATAATGCAACCGAATTTTGCTTTTTACTAAACCAAGAAACTAATGAACTACCAAGAAATTGACAAGTTCCACTAGTTTTTTTACGATCAAGTAAGCTTCCGGCAAAAACCACATTAGAATATCCTACCAATTTAAATTCAACATTTCTAGGATACCACAATTCTAACTCAATAGTCCCAAGCAAATATTTAAATATTCTTTTAACGGCATGCAAATAAGATTCCTTAGGTCAAGATTGAAACCTATCACAAAGACATACACTAAACATAATATCGGGTCGATTTGATATAACCATGATTAGTAAGTCTATCCTTCACAGGTTGTTTGTAACTAGAGCTGGGTCAATTTACCGTTTTACCCTTGAAGTTACTTCTTGTTCCTTTTGTCTCACTGATCCTCTAATGAACAATTGGTTTGTGGTCCAACCAGTAAACCGAATCCCTCTCAAGCCAATGAGAGGGTGGGGTCCCTTGTTCATGACCTGGAGTCAGTATTTAAGGGAACTACCTCTCTTCTATCCCTAAAAGTGGGTAGGAGTAAATTCCATCTTGCACCCCACGTCCCCAGCCATTCACCCAGTCTTATCCCTGAAATGAGAGGCCTATTGAGTCGGCGAACTCGAGCCACTCTCACCCATGCAAATCTAAGGATAATTTTGAATAAACAGGAGTTCATGGTTAGCTCAGGATTAAGATCGAGTTACCTAGGTCATCGAATGAAAAGAAAATCAGTCTCAACAGTAAACGACATTATAATGAGAGTGATTTTCTTCATGGTCCGATCTTATGCAATACTCATTGCATAGGACGCCCCCACTCACATGTCTCCGCATGTACAATTTAGTGATCACATTGTTTATGTCATATACAAAAGTGGGCCGCATCCATAGTGTCCCCAAGATAAGGTACTCAACCTTATCCTCAGTACTATAGATCATTTTGACGGTATACTTGAACTTGATTCACTCTTATATGTCTCTCTACATATAGTTCAAGTAATCATACTATAGTCAGAGTGTTCTTAGTTTATTGGATTTAGATTAATAATCGTAAAATTCACTTTATTCAATAACATTCTTTACTGAATAAACATCAATAATAACTTTATTGAAAATAGAATATGTTTTTGTTTACAAACTATGAGTTTTAGGACATAAAACCCAACAGGCCTAAATGAAGAGATGAAAACAAAAGAACACGGTGGCGCGAAAGACGATGGCGGTAGTGGTGAGATAGTGGAAACTGTTGAAAATGAGGTGATACGTAGCGGATTTGGTGAAATCGCGGTATTAGAGATGAGAAAATCGAAGAGGGATGAACAACCGGATAATAGAGAGATTGAGCTCAAAGAGAGAGAGCTCCAATGGCGGGAAAGAGAATTTGAGGAAGAAAGAAGGAGGATGAGAATGGAAGAGAAAATAGAAGAAGAAAAGATGGAATGGAGAGAAAGGATGACAGAAATGCAGATTGAACATGAGAAATAGATGGTGCAAATGCAAGCTGGATGCCTTCAAAATCCTTAAAAAATCTCAAAACAATACGAAGAAGAAGCCCATGCGATCAGCGAACGAGCCAAAGAAATTGCCAGATCATGAGGAGGAGAACAGAGATTCAGAGCTACAACCCAAAACTTCCATGGATAAATCTGTGGAGAAGTCTCAATTGTAGACGTTGAAATCTCTAAACGATCGCCTTTCGAAAGAGAAAGTAGAGATTGGAAATGAAAATAGAATTTTAGAAATGGAGATTGAAAGGTTAGAGAAAGAAGTGGCTGAGCTGAGTGAGAGTTCTTTCTATCTCAAACACGAGAAGGAAGAGAATGGGAAGGTAATCTTTGAGCTCGTGAAGAAAATTGAAGAAGTTGTGGAGAAAGATAATGACTTATTAATGGAGATTGATCGTCTAATGGAAGAGCTAGTGAGAGAGGAGAAAGATATAGAGATACTAACTCAACAGAGAGACTCACTCGACGTGAACCTGAATCGAGTCCAACAGGAGGCAGTGAATTTACGACACACGATTGAGATAATCACTCGTGATAAAGCCAAAATGGAGGAGGCAAAAATGGAAGTGGAAAATGACATTGTGGACTTGTGAAGAGAATTAGGTATACTGAAAGAAGCTATGACGTCTGAGTCGAGTGTGGCTGAGAACGGGAGAAATGAGAAGTTGGTGTCTCAAATGGGCTGTTCTCGAAAAACTCCAAATGAAGAATCGTTAGAAAAGGACAAGCTTAGTTTGCTGCTCGAGGACAAGGAGAGAAAATTGAAGAAACTACGACTGAGCTTGAAAATACGAAAATGGCACAAGTGTAATCGTTGAATATAACATTTAAGTTTTTTGGGGAGTTTTGTTGAAATAAACTTAAAATGACAAATGCAAATTTGGTAGGAAAGTTAATTTGAAAAAGTGATGTGAAAGAAAGGCGTAGAGGTTTTTTGTAGGAAAGGAGGGTTATGGGCGTTTCTCTCATCCTATTATTAGTGTTAGAAAAGGTATAAATACCTAATACTTTTCCTGTAAAGTCAGAGCAAAAACAAAGAACAAAGAAATACAGAGCAATAGAAAAGATTTTTGATAAAATCAGTGTTCTTTGTCTGCTTGTCTCTCCCCTCTCGACATCTCCTTCACAATTACGCGAGTAGTATTTTAATAAATTGGTACCAGAGCGTTCTATCGTAAGTGTGTGTGAGATTTACTTCACAGATTAGTGAGTTTTATTTTAACACAACTTTTTCTCTTTTAAGGTGGCTCGGGCTTTTAAGAGGTGTTCCTGGTGTTCCAAGTCTGTTTTCCAGTACATTAGGATGTCATCAATGAGCACGATCACAAAAGTGTCTAGACAGTCCTTGAACACTCAGTTCATTAACTCCATTAACACAACTGGGGCATTGATGAGGCCAAATGACATCACTACGAACTTGTAGTGATCGTACCTTGTCTTAAATATTGTCTTTGGTACGTCTTTTTCTTTACTTTTTATTTAATGGTAACCTGACCGCATATCTATCTTAGAAAATACTGTTGCCTCTCTTAGTTGATCAAATAAGTTTTCTATTCTAGGCAGAAGGTATTTGTTCTTTATGATTTTATTGTTTAGCTCTTTGTAACCTATTCACATACGCATCGATCCATCTTTCTTCTTAACAAACAACATTGGTGCACTCCAGGGGGATACGCTAGGTCGAATGAACTCTTTATCCAGTAATTCTTGTAATTGTTCCTTCAGTACCTTCAACTTTACTAGCGCCATACGATATGGTGCTTTGAAAATAGGCCCAAATCCCAGCTTGGGTTTGATGATGAAGTCGACCTATCGAAAAGGGGATATTCCAAGTTGGTTATCTGGAAATACATCCAGGAACTCATTTACTATTGGCACGTTTTGTAGGATCTTTTCTTTTCCTCTTACGTCTACGACACATGTTAATATAGCTCATCTGCCTTGTTAGACTAACCTCTTTGCTTTCATCATTGAGCCTACCTTGGGGTAATCATAGTACTTGTGCCTTTAAATTTAAAGGTAGGTCCCACTAGTGGTGAAAATTTGACTTCTTTTTTTTTTAGGACAATCTATACTAGCACGATTTTCGTCTAGCCAATCTATGCCTAGTATGACGTCGAAGTCCATCATGTTTACTACCATCAGGTCGACGCTTAGAGTTTGGTTCCCTGTGATTACTGGGTCATTCTTTACTCTATCCCTAGTTACTAAATCTACCCCTTTGGGTGCTTAAAGATATTTCATGCAAAAGAGTTCTAATTCAAATCCTGTCTCTAATCTTTCCTCAGATGGGCTTTCTTCAGCCTCACCTCGTTCTCTACCTCTAATAGGAGATCGTCCCCTTCCTTGTCTTACTCTTTCACATGGTCTAGGCAGCATGGTTCTAGAAACCAAGATAACATCTCTTAAGTCTAAGGTTTATCACTATGCATATATATTATTAAAAATACATATACTAAAGTCGCATCATATTGCAAACAAAATCACTCCGCATGCGACAAATGAAATATCACAAAAATTTCAGTAATATCCACAAAAAAATGCATATGAGTTCGAAAACATTTCTCTTTTCTTATCTTATGCAAGGCGTACCTGATGGTGACGGGGCATCGACGTAGGGACCATGGAATGTGCCAAGCCTACATCGTAGGCTAGTCTACAAAATCTAAAACCTAGAGCTCTGATACCAACGGTAACGATCCTAAATTTTCACATACTTAGAGTCGCTACTAACGTCTCATGTTCATCATCATATTGTGCGGGTCCGCACTTATCATCTTTAGGAGTAGTAGCCCTATGCTTATGAACATACAATATGCATGAGATCCCTCTAAATCCATCGTAATATCTCTTTTGACACAATCCCTCTAGTCTCATCTCTTTGTTATTCTAGGTAACACATACTCGTGGATATTTAATAAGAATATCATTTTCATGCTCTTAGGGTGGTGTCCTATGTCGATCTCACGACATGATGCAGTATAACATATAGCATTGAACGACACAATTCATACATCATTGTAACTCATACAATTTTAGCCTATTCTATAGTAAGGCCACTTACTTGATTGACTTTAGTCGAATTTCTATCGAGCTCCAAATTTACTTGCTTTCCTTCTTCGAATTCGTTCTCATTTATGTGGAGGTTTCACCTAATTTGAACATAAAATTAATTGCCTCGGTAAAAATCGAATTCCACGTTTTCATTGTTTCTAAATTCTCTTTGGTAGTAAAACTTAAATTAAAAATATGTCAATATTATTTCATGCCATTTCATCCTTCAATCCAACGATGATTTGTTATAATATTATATT
>NW_019646433.1:95039-161435 GCF_002806865.2 Cucurbita pepo subsp. pepo
TTTTTTTTTTTTTTTTGGTTCACAATTAATCAATTCTTGAATTGCACAATTCCATATCTCCCACCATAATTCCCATTTTCCCTTCTCTTTGTATTTTGATTTTTATTTCAACTTCCATTTTCCCTTCTCTTTGTATTTTGGTTTTTATTTTAACTTTCAATCGTACACTTTGTTTCTATCTCTGTTTTACTTTGTTAGGTTTACAATTACTTTTACAAGTTTGAATCAATTTAAATTACACCGGCAATAAAAAAAAGAATTCCACATCCTCCTCCTTCTTTTCATTCACTCTATATTTTTCCCTATTTGTTGTGAAGTTCTGTTTGTTGTTTTTTGATAATGGGCCAGGGAAATCCTTTTATTTTCGGTGAGAGGAAATTGGTTGATAGAAAGTTGTTGGGAGAAAATAAAACGCTTAAAATAACAAAGAGAGAGAGAATTGTTGAAATTTTGACTGTGCTTGAAATCAGGTTATGAAATCTTATTTCTTATTTAAATATAACTTATACTAAAAATGGCTGGAGACTGGCCAACTAAATATGTGTCACTCCGTACAAAATTGCCGTCTAAAACTTTGGTAATCCATTCGACGTGTTTGTCAAATGGTCAAACGGAGGTATTCAATCAACTAATGAAATCGTGTGAATCTAAATAAGAAAGAACTCAGGTTTTATCTAACAATCTCCTCCTAAAACCTGTGGTATATCTACCTTATTTTGTTTGAACTCCGATTTGAGCCCTATGGCTCGGTGTCCCTGGCGGCATGTCCTCCAGACTCCACGTCTTGTTCGGCCACCTCTTCTTCGAGTTGGCGCACCGCCAGTCCAAGTGGTTCACCTCTTCCTAATAAGTCTTCCTGTTGGATCGGTATGGCAACCCTAGAGGGGGGGTGAATAGGGTTTTAACGATAAAGGTGTTTAAACGTGATTAATTTTTCTAATGATGAAACTTTTTACAAATAAGTAGAAGATGATAATTACTATAACAAAGTAATTCAAGTCAAAACAATAATCAAGTAGAACATGCAATAAATCACAATAATAATTTTGAAATTAAATAGAAAAGAGTTAGAGAAAATGACACCGTAGTTTTATAGTGGTTCGGTCAAACTCGACCTACTCCACTCCCCAAGCGCCTCTTGGGAATTTGAATAAAGAACTTTCTCGACTCTTTCCACGGATCTGAGCCAAACCGCTACACCGCTCTTTTTACGAGTTCAAGAGCAAACTCAATCCTTTCCACGGCGCAGGATCAAACCGATACAAGTATTTGAGTTTGATAATAACACACCACAACTCTCTCAAAGAGTAGATTTACAATTTGGGATACTCACAACTATTTCCTCACAATACAAAAATAATCCCTCTCAAGAATAAGATGAAAAGAAATAAACTTGTAAGCTTGGAGAGAGCAACAAACAATGGAGACTTTGAACAAATGAGGATTGGAGAATGTATGTAAGTTGTGTATTTTAAAATGTGGGGAAGATGAGTTTATATAGAGGAGAAAAGTGGCAAAATGTAGGATTGAATATTGACCATTGGATTGTGTTAGGAATAATGGAAGGTGGAGATTAAAAGTAAATAAATAAGAAAATTTTCTAAATTCATTTATTTCAAAATTTTAATATAATAGTAATATAATATAATAATAATAAAAAGTTATGTGAGTAACGGTCAAATGAAATTCAAAATTTATTATAAATATAATAATATAATAATAATAAAAACTATGTGAGTAACCACCAAAATTTTAAAATATAATAATATAATAATATAATATAGTAATAATAAAAATCGATGTGAGTAACGGTTAGATTCAAATTTATATTTTGTAAAAATAACTTTATTTAAAAATATAGTAATAAGAAAAACTCCACCATTTGTTACTCTCCCAAAATTATAAATGTCATACTTGGATATATTTTGATTTGTCCATCATTTTGATTTTGCTGTCACATCATCACGTCGGGTATGTTGTCTCGACTGTAATTTCTTCGTTTTAGCTCTGATTTGAGTAATTGAAAAGTCATTGAAATCGTTATTCCCGACCTTATACTGTGGACAGTTCAAAATACTGAAAATAGTTAATAATTAAAAAGTAGGTTTGTTATCATCAAAACATCAATTAATTGATTGAAATTAATTAAAGTGAGATCAAGGCCAAAAAGCCAACACTTCCATCCTCCGGTACCTAGACGAGCGGTTGACTGGTTGTTCTATCTCCAACTCTAGGATGTAAAGGTGGTTTGCCATGCACCGAACTTGCATGAGCAACCGTCGTCGATCATCGCGGATCCTAAGTAGCCCGCGCTTGATGGAAATGTTGCAGCCAACCTTATCGAGTTGACTCAGGCTCAAAATAATTAGCCTTGAGCCTCGGGATGAAGTAGACGCCGGTCAGCTTGTGATGCTTGCCTCCCTTGCCGACGAACTGGATGGTGTCGTGCCCTTTGATCTCGACGACGGAGCCGTCGCCAAATTTCACCGTCCCGCGAATCCCCGAGTCATGCTCGGAGAACACAAACTTCGCCCCGGTCATATGGTTTGTTGCCCCCGTGTCGAGGACCCATCGTCGGTGCTCTTGCTGCTCGCCTCTTTCACCGATTTGAGCGAACACTCGCTCCTCCTTCAGTTGAATTAGCTCCCCAGCCGGTGTCTTTTGTTATGNGGTTGAATTGGCTCCTCAGCCGGTGCCTTTGTTATGCACAATTGAAGCTCTTCCTCGGGTTCGACGCTCACCGAAGCAGTTATGCTGTCGTCGATTACCTCTATGGATTTAGGGAGCTCTTGCTTGGGTTCGACGCTCACCGGAGCAGTTATGTCGTCGTCGATTACCTCTGTGGATTTGGGGAGCTCTTCCTCGGGTTCGACGCTCACCGGAGCAGTTATGCCGTCGTTGATTACCTCTGTGAATTTAGGGAGCTCTTACTCGGGTTCGACGCTCATCGGAGCAGTTATGCTGTTGTCGATTACCTCTATGGATTTAGAGAGCTCTTCCTTGGGATTAGGGACGTTCGGTAGGACTGATGTAGTCACCATGAAAAGGGCCGGCTCGTCCTCCTTGGATTGAGCCACATGGGCCTTCTCGGTCATCTCCTTGTTCCTGAGCTTGCTCCAGCAATTCTTGCTCAGGTGACCTCTCTTCCCACAATACGAGCACTCAATTGGCCCGTCATCATTCGGCTCCTTCTTTTAATCCGCCTCTTTCCCGCGCATGTGCCGGCAAGATTTCCATGGCTTCTTTCCGCCTTTACGGCTGGAGGGCCCACTTCCGCTGCTCGACATTATGCAGTCTTCCGGTCACCTCTTCCACCATTAGGTCGTTCACGTCAAGCAATGTCTCGATTGAAATCGCGACTTGCTCAAGGTGATCGGGGACGACCTGGAGCATCTTCACGATTTCTGTCTCGCTGATGCTGCCACCGAGAGTGGTGATGGTGTTGGCAAGCCCCATGATCCGCATTGAAAAATCATCGATGGATTCGCCGCGTCCTTAAAGCGGATCTCTGAGAGCTTCTTTCGCAGTTGCTCGATGTTGGATTCCCGCACTCGCTGTACACCGACCCGACAGGATTTGATTCCCTCCCAGGCCGATTGCGCGGTGCGCTTGGTGGAGAGAGATGTCAACATCTCTGGGGGCACAGATCGTAATATGGCGGTGAACGCCAGCCGATCCTCCCGATACTCAATCGTTTCTCCTTCCTCTGGCTCGACAGCGTGCCATAACCCTTGCGCCTGTAGGTTGACGCGCATCAACAAGGTCCAGTCGTTATAGTTGGACCTTGTAAATATCAATACTCAGCAACGACGGTCGTTGTCTCCCTGATCACTCGCTCAACGATAACTCGACGCCCGTCATCACGACGTCGGCCTCTTATGGTGGTGATGGTTATAGTTGGACCTTGTCAATATCGATACTGAGCAACAGCGGTCGTTGTCTCCCTGATCACTCGCTCAACGACAACTCGACGCCCGTCATCACGACGTCGGCCTCTTGTGGTGGTGATGGAGATGCCGACACTTGGCAGCAGCGTGGAGGAGTGAGCAAGCCTACTCGAGATGGATCTCATGATGTGTTTATTTTCGCGCTTTACATTTTCTTCTACTCAAACCTAAGACCTGTGTGTTGTTAGGTCGACGCTCTAACCACTTGAGCTATTCAACTTGATTATTGATAGGTTGGCTCCTCCGCAATGATATACCACCGATGACTTCAACCTGGCTCTGATACCACTTGTTGTTTTTCGATAATGGGCCAGGAAAATTCTTTTCTTTTTGGTGAGAGGAAATCGTTGACGGGAAGTTGTTGGATGAAAATAAAACGCGTCAAATAAAAGAGAGAGAGAGAATTGCTAAAATTTTGACTGTGCTTAAAATTTGGTTATGAAATCTTCTGAACAGATTTCTATTTAAATATAACTTATCCTAAAAATGGCTGGACAGTGGCCAACTAAATCTGTGCCAATTTTAATGATTCTCTCTTTTTCACAATTTCAACTTCCATCTTGATCTTAAGAGAGAAGGAAGATCTAACTTACGAACAAACTGTTTCTATCTCTTTCATCTGTTGAATATGAGTAAACCCCTATTTTGTTTCTCTCTACAAGTAAATCTATCTTTGTAGTTTTCTAGGAGGTGTTGAGGAGAGATATTTGGGGAAGAAGTTGTTAGGTTATGAGCCTGATGCTTATTTATAGCTTGGTCAACGGTTATATCCGGTAAAGCTATATTTGGTAAAACTATATCCGGTAAAGCTATATCCGGTAAAGCTATATATGGTAAATAGCTATATATAGTAGATGGTTAAATCGGGTAAAGCTATATATAGTAAATAGCTATATATAGTAGATGGTTAAATCTCGTAAAGCTATATATAGTAAATTGAACTATATATATATCCCGTCCGGTAGAGCTTTCAGATGTAACTTTCTATTCTCTGTAATTCTCTCTTGTTGTACATACCTGAAGTCATCAATAAAAACAAAAAAACAAAATCCTTTTAGCGAGAGTTCTCCTTGCATTTTTCTCTATCCCATTCTTTGTGTTCATCTAGATCGAGCGTGTGCGTTGTTGTGCGATCCTAACAACTGGTATCAGAGCTAACCNTTGCTCGATGTTGGATTCCCGCACTCGCTGTACACCGACCCGACAGGATTTGATTCCCTCCCAGGCCGATTGCGCGGTGCGCTTGGTGGAGAGAGATGTCAACATCTCTGGGGGCACAGATCGTAATATGGCGGTGAACGCCAGCCGATCCTCCCGATACTCAATCGTTTCTCCTTCCTCTGGCTCGACAGCGTGCCATAACCCTTGCGCCTGTAGGTTGACGCGCATCAACAAGGTCCAGTCGTTATAGTTGGACCTTGTAAATATCAATACTCAGCAACGACGGTCGTTGTCTCCCTGATCACTCGCTCAACGATAACTCGACGCCCGTCATCACGACGTCGGCCTCTTATGGTGGTGATGGTTATAGTTGGACCTTGTCAATATCGATACTGAGCAACAGCGGTCGTTGTCTCCCTGATCACTCGCTCAACGACAACTCGACGCCCGTCATCACGACGTCGGCCTCTTGTGGTGGTGATGGAGATGCCGACACTTGGCAGCAGCGTGGAGGAGTGAGCAAGCCTACTCGAGATGGATCTCATGATGTGTTTATTTTCGCGCTTTACATTTTCTTCTACTCAAACCTAAGACCTGTGTGTTGTTAGGTCGACGCTCTAACCACTTGAGCTATTCAACTTGATTATTGATAGGTTGGCTCCTCCGCAATGATATACCACCGATGACTTCAACCTGGCTCTGATACCACTTGTTGTTTTTCGATAATGGGCCAGGAAAATTCTTTTCTTTTTGGTGAGAGGAAATCGTTGACGGGAAGTTGTTGGATGAAAATAAAACGCGTCAAATAAAAGAGAGAGAGAGAATTGCTAAAATTTTGACTGTGCTTAAAATTTGGTTATGAAATCTTCTGAACAGATTTCTATTTAAATATAACTTATCCTAAAAATGGCTGGACAGTGGCCAACTAAATCTGTGCCAATTTTAATGATTCTCTCTTTTTCACAATTTCAACTTCCATCTTGATCTTAAGAGAGAAGGAAGATCTAACTTACGAACAAACTGTTTCTATCTCTTTCATCTGTTGAATATGAGTAAACCCCTATTTTGTTTCTCTCTACAAGTAAATCTATCTTTGTAGTTTTCTAGGAGGTGTTGAGGAGAGATATTTGGGGAAGAAGTTGTTAGGTTATGAGCCTGATGCTTATTTATAGCTTGGTCAACGGTTATATCCGGTAAAGCTATATTTGGTAAAACTATATCCGGTAAAGCTATATCCGGTAAAGCTATATATGGTAAATAGCTATATATAGTAGATGGTTAAATCGGGTAAAGCTATATATAGTAAATAGCTATATATAGTAGATGGTTAAATCTCGTAAAGCTATATATAGTAAATTGAACTATATATATATCCCGTCCGGTAGAGCTTTCAGATGTAACTTTCTATTCTCTGTAATTCTCTCTTGTTGTACATACCTGAAGTCATCAATAAAAACAAAAAAACAAAATCCTTTTAGCGAGAGTTCTCCTTGCATTTTTCTCTATCCCATTCTTTGTGTTCATCTAGATCGAGCGTGTGCGTTGTTGTGCGATCCTAACAACTGGTATCAGAGCTAACGACTGGTATCGATCCTAACAACTGGTATCAAAGCTAGGTGAAATTCACCACTATCTGTGAAGATGGAAAGTTCAAAGATAGGAATTGAGAAGTTCGATGGATCCGATTTCGGTTTCTGGAAGATGCAGATTAAAGATTATCTGTACCAGAAAGATCTTCACGAACCTCTGTTGGGGGTAAAGCCGGATACCATGACCACGGAACAGTGGAAGCTCAAGAATCGACAAGGCTTAGGGATGATCCGGTTGACGCTATCCAGAAACGTGGCGTTCAACATTATCAAGGAGAAGACAACGTCAGATCTGATGAAGGCGCTGTCGAATATGTACGAAAAAATGTCGGCTATGAACAAGGTGTGTTTGATGCGTAGATTGTTCAATCTACAAATGTCTGAAGGTGGACGTGTTGCTAATCATATAAATGAATTCAATATGATCATAAGTCAACTGAGTTCGGTGGAAATTAATTTCAAAGATGAAATTAAAGCGTTCATTTTGATGTCATCCTTACCCGAGTCATGAGATACTGTTGTCGCCGCAATCAGCAGTTCCCGAGGATCTCATAAACTGAAGTTTGGTAAAATTCGAGATGTAGTTTTCAGCGAAAGTATTCGCAAACGAGAAACTGGAGATTCATCAGGCAATGCTCTCAGTGTTGATCGAAGGGGAAGAAGTAAACCGAAGGGCCCAAACAAAGGGCGATCAAAATCAAAGAACAGAGAAAAATCTCCAAATAGACCAAACGTAACGTGTTGGAATTGTGGAGAAAAAGGTCACTTTTGGACAGGTTGTACAAGACCAAAGAGGAAGCAGAATCACAAATCTGGAGATGATGATGATTCTATAAATTCAGCAGAAGACATTGGGGATGCTCTAATCCTCAGTGCGAACAGTTCGATTGAATCCTGGATTTTGGATTCAGGTGCATCTTTTCATTTGTCTCCAAATCAAGAGTTGTTCCAGAATTTCAAGTCTGGAAATTTCGAGAAGGTGTATCTTGCCGACAACAAAGATTTGGAGATTAAAGGAAAAGGATATATCTGCATAAAAACTCCGATAGGAAATCAGTGGACATTAAAGAATGTCAGATATATTACTGCTCTCAAAAGGAACCTGATCTCTATTGGTTAGTTGGATAGCACAGGTTATGCAACAAAGTTAGGGAAGGGTTCGTGGAAGATTATGAAGGGTGCTGCGATGGTAGCATGTGGCTCAAAATCTGGAACCCTATACACCACTGCAGGGTGTATGAACATAGCTGCTGTTGCTGAGAGTGCTTCAAATTCAAATCAATGGCACAATACACTTGAACCTATGAGCGCGAAAGGAATGAAGAGGCTAGCTGCGAAAGAAGTTTTAGAAGGTCTGAAATCTGTTGATGTGGGTAGTTGTGAGAGCTACGTTATGAGCAAGCAGAAACGAGTTAGCTTCACAAGGACCGCCAGAGAATTGAAGAAAGTGCGGTTGGAAATGGAACCAGATGTGGAGCAACGTTCCAAGACCTCAAAACAAATGGGAGTTGAGCTTGAGTTGTAGGGAAACTCACCTAGTGATGTTGTAGTAGATACTCAAGAAATTCCTGAGACTACTGCTGAGGAACCAGATGTGGAGCAAGGTTCCAAGACAACAAAGCAAGTGGGAGTTGAGGTTGAGTTGCGGAGAAAATCACCAAGTGATCTTGTAGCAGATACTCAACAAACTCCTGAGGTTGTTGCGGAGGAATCAGCAGTGGAGCAACTGACACCTGAACTGGTGTTGAGAAGATCATCCTGTACTATCAGAGTACCAGATATGTATGTACCTTCATTACACTATCTGTTGCTGATGAAAGGGAACCACAACCCTTTGATGAGACCCTACAGTTGGAGGATACAACCAAGTAGGAGCAAGCCATGGATGATGGGACATCTAGGCTTCAAAAATGTGTTGTACTGAGATTGAGTACGTGGCAATAGTTGAAGCTGGAAAGAAGACGATATGGATGACTGACTATCTGGAAGAATGGGCAAGAAGCAGCACGAAGATTCTTAACAGAAATAGTCAGAGTGTCATACAGTTGGCGAAGGAACCCGGTCTATCATTTAAAGAGAAAACACATAAGACGATACCATTTCACTTGCAGGTTAGTGAAAGATGATGATGTGTTTGGAGAAGATAGAGGGTGCAAAGAATCCAGCAAACATGTTGACAAAATGTGTTGATGTTGGAATATTGAGGTTGTGCAAAGCCTCAATTGATATGGTGCCATGAAGACCATGAAGATGCTCATGGTCGTTTGAGAATGAAATTCTTGGTTGACTAGATCAGTCTCCCAGTGGGAGAATTGTTAGGTTCTGAAGCCTGATTCTTATTTATAGCTTGGTCAACGGTTATATCCGGTAAAGCTATATCCAGTAAAGCTATATATGGTAAATAGCTATATATAGTAGATGGTTAAATCTGGTAAAGCTATATTNTTAAATCGGGTAAAGCTATATATAGTAAATAGCTATATATAGTAGATGGTTAAATCTGGTAAATCTATATATAGTAAATTGAACAATATATATATCCCGTCCGGTAGAGCTTTGAGATGTAACTTTCTATTCTCTCTAATTCTCTCTTACTCTACATACGTGAAGTCATCAATAGAAAAAAACTTTTAGCGAGAGTTCTACTTGCATTTTTCTCTATCCCATTCTTTGTGTTCATCTAGATCGAGCATGTGCGTTATTGTGCGATCTTAACAGAAGTTGCTTGAGATTGGTGGAGAGATGCTTTATTAGACATTGTTTATTGTTTTGCTAATTGCCGCTGGAGGTGGGGGGAGCGTTCGAGAGCTGCATTGCCACTAGAGGGTCGTTTATGAGCGTCGGTTCGGTCTGCGTACTTTCGGTCTTTTATATTTTGTTTGAAATAGTATCACGAACCCTTTCTCCGTTTGTAACAAACCTTAACAACACATGCTTGTATTGCTTTTCAATTTGCTTTAGCTGTGGTGTTGTTTGATTTTAAATTGCACTATTCTAACCTTCAATTTTATTTTCCTTTCTTTTTGTCACGGTTTGAGATCTGAAGCCTCGAAAATCACGCAACGAAAGACCCAACGACTCTTCGTCCAGCGAAAACAGCACGTTGGACCAATCAACCTAGGCCTCTGATGCTAAGTGTAGTTCATGAGTTTCTTTGCTAAATCAAAAGCATATAACACGCTCGTAATCATTCCACCACAGTCCTCGTTTGTTCCTACAAATATTTCTTCAATAAAAGTCCATACAAGTAATTACATGCTCAAGTGTGTTCGAGGGCACGATTCTCGGGCTTATCACGCGCTTAAACTTTCTCGTACCGGCCTAGAATGAATCAAGATTGTAAAAAAAATGAAACAAAATAAAAATAAAATAAAATAATTCAAATATGGCGTCGCCCAGACTTGAACTGGAGACCTTCAGTGTGTTAGACTGACGTGATAACCAACTACACCACGACACCATTGGAAGCCTTCCCAGAAGGTCAGATGACCATAGAGTTAAGCCCGAACTTCCTAGAGCCTGCGGAAAAGCCCGTGGAAACCTACCAGGAATTGGATGCGATGAGAGCCTACAAGTAGGCTGGCTGCCTACCGAGTGCTTTTTTACTCACCGCATTTTAGATTTCTTTTTCAGACCTTTCTTAAATGCCGCTGGAGGTGGGGGGAGCGTTCGAGAGCTGCATTGCCACTAGAGGGTCGTTTATGAGCGTCGGTCCGGTCTGCGTACTTTCGGTCTTTTATATATTGTTTGAAATAGTATCGCGAACCCTTTCTCCGTTTGTAACAAACCTTAACAACACATGCTTGTATTGCTTTTCAATTTGCTTTAGCTGTGGTGTTGTTTGATTTTAAATTGCACTATTCTAACCTTCAATTTTATTTTCCTTTCTTTTTGTCACGGTTTGAGATCTGAAGCCTCGAAAATCACGCAACGAAAGACCCAACGACTCTTCGTCCAGCGAAAACAGCACGTTGGACCAATCAACCTAGGCCTCTGATGCTAAGTGTAGTTCATGAGTTTCTTTGCTAAATCAAAAGCATATAACACGCTCGTAATCATTCCACCACAGTCCTCGTTTGTTCCTACAAATATTTCTTCAATAAAAGTCCATACAAGTAATTACATGCTCAAGTGTGTTCGAGGGCACGATTCTCGGGCTTATCACGCGCTTAAACTTTCTCGTACCGGCCTAGAATGAATCAAGATTGTAAAAAAAATGAAACAAAATAAAAATAAAATAAAAAAATTCAAATATGGCGTCGCCCAGACTTGAACTGGAGACCTTCAGTGTGTTAGACTGACGTGATAACCAACTACACCACGACACCATTGGAAGCCTTCCCAGAAGGTCAGATGACCATAGAGTTAAGCCCGAACTTCCTAGAGCCTGCGGAAAAGCCCGTGGAAACCTACCAGGAATTGGATGCGATGAGAGCCTACAAGTAGGCTGGCTGCCTACCGAGTGCTTTTTTACTCACCGCATTTTAGATTTCTTTTTCAGGCCTTCGCTAACTGCTGCCGGAGGTTGGGGGAGCGTTCGAGAGCTGCATTGTTACTAGAGGGTCGTTTATGAGTGTCGGTCCGATCTGCGTACTTTCGGTCTTTTATACTTTGTTTGATACGCGAATATTATGTTGTATGCACTAAATTGATATGTTTATGATGTGATATGTTATGATATGATATGTTGAAGGCACGTTCGATTTATGTTATGTGACTATTATTATATATGATATGATTGATATGTGCATGATACGAATTATTAATTGTAAAGACATGATAAGTTATGATATGGTTTATGTAAGAAAGAATTCGACCGTATTAGACCCAAACCAAATCAACCAAAATGCTAGCCTGGAGCTGTCAAAAATATATTATCTGACTAGTTTCGAACCAGTGATATTTATGGTGAAAAATGCGAGTACATAAGAGGTAGAACGAACTTTTAACCTAACTATAATTATGAGTAACTCGTAAAAGATCGACTTGTTTGTAATAATTTTATCAATAAACATAACTTATCTTACCGTGCATAAGAATTTGTATCGTTCTATAGTGCACAAGAATATATTATAGACCGATACAAAACATTCTAAAATGATTGTTGTTATTAGTTTAATTAATTTTCATAAAAATTCATTTTGAAGGATTAAATTTAAAATTTATTAAACGTACAAAAAAACTAAAATTAAATAATCCAAAGCAAAGGACTTAACAAGTACAATAATACACAACTTTTTGTTGGGAAAAACCCGCGCATATATGATATCAACTTAGCTTCGACATGGATTCGACCATTGAAGACTTCGTCATTTAAGCAAAATTAAGGAGGGGAACGAATCGCTACCGGTCTCCGACAATTTTTTCAAAGTTATGGATCTAACCAAACCACTCCGATGCATCGTAAAACTGGGTCTGAATGCAATAATTTGTAGCTCAAGAACAATTTCATCGATTTTCGTTTTTTGCTTAGTTTCCGTATGATTTTCTCATGTGCCTGTTGTTTTGTGCATCGCATAACTTTTCATGTTAATCCAGGAGGTGCGGCTATTACTTGCAAAAATGAATTGGAGACGATACACGAAGAAAATTTGGCGACGGTTTCGTCACATCTGAGGAAAACTATGGTTAGTGGCTCTTCTTCTGAAAATACTATTGGAATGGATTGGAGCAAGCAGCCTGGAAAATCCGATATTGCGTGTACTGCAGATGATTTCGGAGAACATGAAGTTGGCCTTGCGAGTCCCTTCATAGTTGTCCATGGAGCTGGTAAGTTCTAGGTCATTCAGAGATACTTATTTTAGAAAAAAGAATATCGATTTTACTCCTTCATTTGATCTGGTCTAATATCAATCTTCATTCGCATAAACTATGCACTATCAATGTACAAATTGACTATTGAATGTTTCTCCCAATGCCTAATTTGATGAAATTGAAAAGGGAAGTTTTAGGTAAAAATGGACATAATGTTCTAGTAAATTCACGCAATAGATTTTTATTTTTATGGAACTAGCTTGAAAGGATGAGAACTGATGGTAAGGATCAAGATATAAATGCATGAAAGTTTAAAGACGATACCTGTTAGTTCTGCTACAAATACAGAGGGTTATGGTTCTGTATGGTTGCTTCAGGTTCTTTTGGGCATTTTCAGGCAAGTAAATCAGGGGTCCATAAAGGAGGACTTGATAGACCCTTAGTCAAGGCTGGATTTGTTGCCACACGTATATCCGTAAGTTAACGTGTGTTGTACATTTCTTTAATTGGTTTTTCTACTTCCTTGTTATTGTTTTGACAATCAAATGTGCTCATTGAGTACTTGAACCTGTATCAGTTCAGGCATCACTTCTTCTGGCTGAAAGAACCTATATATCTTGAAGAAATTAAGTACATTTTGGTAGTCTTATTGTTCCAATTGCATATTGTTTCCTTATAGTGCCCTTTTTAAAATCTTGGTCGTGAACTTTCCCAAAACCACCTTGGGATGGAAGAAGAAAAGAAAGAAAGGACAGGCAACTTGAAAAGTGCCCTGTTGGGGAACGAATAATGTAAACTTGGTGATGCAAAAACAAAACAAAGGCTAGACTATTTTGGATTTTAGTTTAAAAGTTTAATTTTAGTTGATTGATATCTTCCAGTGTCTAGAAATTCTAATTTTAAATGATTTCTCAAGTCTTAATTGGAATCGACTGGGGTTCTGTGCTGACTTAGTCAAATGTTTTCAAGTTGAGGAGAGATCTTGCAACAAGGAAGAAAAATAAGTAGAAATAAAGAAACAGTTGGTCAAATCAAGTGGTTGCAAGTGCTTTAAGAAAATAGGAAAGCTTAGTGCAAGTTCTTCGTTTTACTTACTACACTTTAGATTCAGTGTTGACTCATGGTTGAACAAGAAGTCATCAAATTTCTTAAAATCATAATACTGCTAAATTTGCCCTGATTTGAACTCTCGAAGACTAGTATGTTTGTTAGATCCCACATCGATTGGGGAGGAGAACGAAACACCCTTTATAAGGGTGTGAAAACCTCTCCCTAGCAGACGTGTTTTAAAAACCTTGAGAGAAAGCCCAAAAGGAAAAGCCGAAAGAAGACAATATCTACTAGCGGTGGGCCTGGGCCGTTACAATGTTTTAAATTAAACTAATTTGTCTTTAAATATCAGTATTGTAAAAATGTTTCTAAGGATACTGAAAAAGTTTCAGTTTTCCCTGTTTTTTTATTACTACAATACTAATCTTAGTATCTTACTAATATTATCATTGTTTGAGTTAAGCTGAAGGCTAGAACTCTCGATGTATTTGGGTGCTCTACTTTTTTCAGCAATAGATATATCCTCCTGTAGTCAACGGTTTCACAATGTATGGTGAAGGGTCCTAGATGGAACATATTTGGCTTTTGAGAATGGTTGGCCCTCGGTTTATGTAATTTTAACTTTCAATAGCTCTAGAAGGACCAAGATAATTAAGCTTGAAGATGTCTTCCTCCAAATTTCTTCAATTTAAACTCGATATGGCCACAAAACATTCTTTTGGCTCATGATAGACGTGACAATATAAGATTCAAAGGTTGCTTGACAAACTTTATGCCATCTCATTGCGGAAGAATGTGTATGTGTGGGATACGCAAGCTAATGGGTGGCATACAATGCTCAGAAGGCCATTCCTGGATAGGATTTGAAAGAGGGGGACTCTATTGGTTATTTTAATACAATATTTCTCTATGATCTTAGTGATCAAGGAGTGTATAAGATTGATTAGAGTGGACTTGTTCACATTCAAATTGCTTTTTGCTACTATTAAGGAAAGGAGACTTCTCTTCTTTAATTTTTCAATTCCCTCTAAAAGTAACCTTTGCCAAAGAAATGCAAGGTTTGACACTGATCTCTAGTCTAGCGGCCTCAACATGAGTGACAAGGTTCAGAAATGTAACGCCCGTCTCCTCTCAACCCCAATTGGAATTCCTATGCAGAAGATTTTGGGAGGATTTCAATGCTTCCTTTCTAGTTCAATTTGTTGGAGGTTATGGCTTGGATCCTTGCCACTTTTCTATTAAAGTATTGATATAATTAATTTTTTTTGTAAACCATCCCATCAGCTTAAGCTTTTGAGTTCATTAGTGATTTAACATGGTATCTAACCTGGAAATCTTGTGTTCAAGCTCATGTTGTGAGATCCCACGTCGGTTGGGGAGGAGAACGAAACATCCTTTATAAGGGTGTGGAAACCTCTCCCTAACAGACGCGTTTTAAAAACCTTGAGGGGAAGCCCGAAAGGGAAAGCCCAAAGAGGACAATATTTGCTAGTAGTGGGCTTGAGCCATTACAAATAGTGTCAGAGCCAGACACCGGGCAATGTGCCAGCGAGGAGCCTGTTTCCCGAAGGGGGGTAGACACGATGTGGTGTACCAATAAGGACGCTGGGCCCCGAAGGGGGGTGGATTTGGTGGGGGTCCTACATCGATTGGAGAAAGGAACGAGTGCCAGTTAGAACGCTGGGCCCTGAAGGGGGGTGGATTGTGAGATCCCACATCGGTTGGGGAGGAGAACGAAACACCCTTTATAATGGTATGGAAACCTCTTCCTAGCAAACGCGTTTTAAAAACCTTGAGGGGAAGCTCGAAAGGGAAAGCCCAAAGAGGACAATATCTGCTAGCTGTGGGCTTGGGCCGTTACACATGTAATGTTATTTTCTCCCAAATCAATATTGGTTTCCTTTTGTTTGGCCTTTTAAAAAAATTTCAAGCCTACAAGTGAAGAGAGTATTTAAGTATTGATATAATGAATTTACGGTAACCCATCCTATTTGCTTTAACTTTGGGTTAAATTGATGATGTAACATTTTCCAAACTATAGGTTTCCCAGGTCATTGCTGGTACCAATGGTTTTGCAATGCTTTTGTCCAGGCATTTGGTTAGAGTGGAATAAATTAATTTTTTAGGATGAGAAGGAATGGACGGGTCATCTGTGGGATGATATTTTCTTTTCATATATGTTTTGGCTCTTCAGTCCCAATACTTATGTAATTCCTCATTTACTCCTTTGTTTAACTTTGTGGTCATTTGTACACCATTTATCTTCATTAACTTTGTTATATAATAAAACACAGTGAACTCTAGTTTTTATTTTATTTACTTTTGGGTATGAGGCTAAAATTTTGAATATTATCCTTAAGCTTCAAATTTGTTTAGTACCGATATTTTCACATTTCTTGTATGTCAGGTCACTTTGCTCAATCTCCAAATTGTTAGAGCCTTGGCGAGAGGTATTTTTTGGTTAATGCTGGTCTCCGTATTTTAATTTTTCTGTCTATGTCTCTATTTACATCACATCATTCATACGCAGCCCTACTTCATTTTGGTTTTAGCTGCAACATGGTTCATACATGCTATAATGATGTCATTTGGGCATCTTATGTAATGATCAACTTTGTTTACGATTACTATCAACATACAATTCTATGGAAGCAAAAGAAAGCATTTTTACTCTAAAATAAGAATCATTGTCTAAATAAATATGCAATTTATAATGTACTGGATTGAAAGCTAAAAATAAAGAAATTAGAAAATTTCCTTGACGTCTCCTTAAGAATTAAATCTATTACTCATGCCAAAACTATATCCAAAACTGTAAAAGTCAATCACGACATGATGTATACTTGAAGAATGATTTGAAAAATATTTGAAAAATAAAAACTGGGCACGTAAATATTGAATCATCACAAAACATTCTTGTAATCGTAACTTTATTTTGCTCACCATGAATTTTCTCTACCCTCTCTCCACCCCTACCTCCTAGTTTTCTCGTGGCCATTGATCTCCAATCCATGGAAACCTACTCACCCCTAGCTCAACCACCAAAGAGCTACTCCGCATGGACGATAACCATTGACTGAAAAACCTTTATGACATCCAACACTTAGGAAATAGAGCGAAGATAACCAAAATCGAAACATGCAAAGGAGAGTTGTCGGAAGTTGAACGAAAAAACTCTCAACTGCAAATGAGGAAATTGGGGAGGCTCACATAATCATGGTTGGGGAGTCCTGAAAATTATGTTTCTAGAGTTGTTTCATGGATTTCAAGTTTTTGTGTTTCATTTTGACACTGAATTTGCCAAACATACACGTGTATCTTTTCATATCCGTCAAAAATAAAAGCTCTATGACTTTTCATTTGGTTCATAATAATATGTGAGGACCCTCTACTGTTCCAAATATTTTTGGTCCTCGTTGGTTTCTCACATTAATTGATGACTGCACTTGGATTACATGACTATTTCTTCTCAAACAAAAATCTGGCGTTGGTACTAGTATTTCTGCCTTTCACTCAATAATTCAAACCCAACTGACAATGCTAACCTTATCCCTATGCTTTATGTATCAAGCACTCAGAATTGAGGGGGGTTACAATGCTTTTAGTGTATGTAGATGACATCCTATCACTGGAAAAAATGAATATGAAAAGATTGAAGTTAGGAAATTGATGGCAGAATTTGAGATCAAAGAACCTGGAAGAATGAAGTACTTTCTCGATATTGAAGTGGCGTACTTAGCTCAAGCTATTTTTATACGACAATAGAAATATGTGATGAATTTATTGATGAAAATAGGGAAAAATGGATATAAGCTCACCAACGCCAATAGATTCACATCAGAAATTAGAAGTAAAAAGAAGAATCTATGATGAGTTGAGAGATGTACTAGAAGCTAGTGGGATGTTTTATATATCTAACACACACTCATCCTGACATAGTATGCTCAGTAAGTGTAATTAGTAAATTTATGCAAGATCGACTAGAACCTTTTTAGGCAACATATATTGAGTGTTACATTACCTGAAAGGGACTTCAGGTAAAGGAATGGAACAATTCCCTCCAATTGGAAGCTTACAAAAATGCTAACTATGTCGGATCAAGTTGAAGTTTTTTTTTATCAATGAAATATGTTTCCTTGATTTAATATCCTATGGGTTCCTATGAGTTTTCTTGTCAACCAAATCTAGTAGGGTCATGCGGTTAGCTCATGAAATTTGTCGTGGCATGTGCAAGTTTGCTCAGATACTCGTGGATATTAAAAAAAATGAATGAAATATGTTTCCTTTTAAAACAAAAATTGAATTATCACTAGACTGAAAATCGTTCAAACTAATGGGATTTAATAGATTTGATCTTTCAATATATGTTCAACAATCCTTCTTATGTGTGAGATTGAATATTAGCACAAAGCTCAACACATGGATGATAATATGAATTGGGGAGGTATTGACATTGCCTAGAAGTTTAAGCTAATAGGTAATGGTATAGGCCCAACAGGTAGACTATTAATATCAATGAGGAGGAATTGATAGTCTTCTTTCCTTTTCTCTCTCACAGCCACTCCACTATTAGTTTCTTCTTATTTTCTCTCAGCATCACATTCACGTATGCAGGCTCTTATTTCTTTAATCCTTGTGTTGGACACCACCGGTTCCTCAAATTTTTTTTTTCCTTAAAGATGTTTTTTTCCAACTATAACCGTAATGGCCTTTTGGATAGTAGATGTGAGGCAAGACCCAACTGGAGGAACCTAACAAACATGGAAGAGATGATTTAATCAAATAAAATAAGAAAGGATTTGTGGGTTCATCGTACGCAGATATCAACAAACACACGCATACACGGATGTATACATGTCTTTCTATATTTTATTTATTTGTTCAACTGAATGCTTAACGTTATCAGTATGTTCAACACCATACATGGAAATTAAGTCAAATATTTTAGTGAACCTTGTTTGGGTTTTCTTTGCAGAGGGTATTCCATCTGTTGGAATGTCTCCATTTTCATGTGGATGGTCCACTTGTGAAAGAAATGTTAGTGAGCCATTTTAGAAGAATGTATTCTTGAAATTTAACTTCTCAATCGTTTCCTTTGCATATCATTCAATTCACAGTTCAATGTTCTTTTTCTTCCAGATGGATGCAGGTGATTTACATGGGGTGTCTAAGGCTATTAACTCCGGTTTTGTTCCTGTAAGGTTCATATTTTAGCATTGATGTTTCATGATTGATGATAGATTTCCTTGGTTGATTGTTTTTTATGATTCTTTCACTTTCTATTTTTCTGGATAAGGTATAATTTCATTGATGAGATGAAATGATATTTTTATCATCATCTCAAGTACTTGTGATTTGATTCAATTTGATGCTTTCAAAACAGATTATATTCTTGAATGCCAGAGACTTGTTGGCTCTAACATGGATTTGTTTTTGTTACGACAATGTGAAAGAAATCTTGGAGAACACATTGTATCATTTTATACCTACTTACATATATACCATATTACTTCCCCTCAAATTGAAGCATACCCCCTAAACTCACCTTGATGGTTCTATTTCACGATTGGTATCCCGTTTAAGGAATATGGATGGTCTCATTGCAAGAAATTTGCATCTTTCTTTTTGTTTGTGAGTCGGTCCACCACGATCAAGACCCACACTCCCTTTTTTTACAGAGCCGCGATAAACTTTTCATTATAGATAAAAAGATGGGAAAATGTTCAAGGACAAACTCCAAAAGGGTGTAAAAAGGAGCTTTAACAACCAAATAATGAACAATTGTCCAAATAGTAAGAGAGCCTAAAACAAAACATTGAAAATTAAACACCAAGCCAAAGAACTCCAAGCTACTCCTTCAAGCTGCAATAGCTGCACCAAGCTACTACCAGAAGAAACGAACATCTAGAAGACTTTGATTAGAGTAAAAATTCGAAGAAGATACCCAGCTTCAGAGTGCAAGATCACTCTTATTGAAAGAAACCGATAGATACAAAGCTATCTTAACACAATAAAAGGCAGAATATTCATGGCTTAACACAATTCTTAGTTTTGGTTCTCCAATGTTGGTAAATGCCTTTAGACTTGCTGATGAACAAGGCACCAAAAGGAGAGATAAAAACAAAATTATCTCATAAGCAAAAGTACAAAGCCATGAATTTTAGTCAGTTGATTCAGTTTGGGTGTCAGAAAAAGATTCTCAAGGGTTTCAATGTTGGAAGAAACAAAATTGCTAAACCAAGACGACTTTCTTCATAATTGGTGGTCAATAATTGATATTTTTCTTCATACCTCTGGTCTTTCCCTAAATTTGAACAAAATGGTCCTTATTGGGATCGATATCGAGGGGTGAGTTGTTGTTTCACGCTGAGAAAATGGGGTGTAAAAATGATTCCTTACAGTTGTGTTACCTCGGCATCCCTTTGGGTGCAAAATTTAGAACGAAATCCTTTGGGGAACTACCTCAGGTGTGAAAAGGAGGAAATCTCACCCTTGTCCAATAGTCCTCTATTATTTTTGAATCCTCAAAGCTCCTAAAGGGGTCACTGCAAGATAAGATTAGTTGGCTAGGAACTTCTTTTGGAATGGAGGTAGTTATCAGGCTTGAAGTCACCTGGTGAATTGGTGCAAAACCTCACTTATCATTATGGGGGCTTTTGTTTCGGGCTTTCGAGCAAAGAAGTAACACTTCTCCTAAAGTAGTTGTGGAGGTCCACACAAGAAGAAGAGGCTTTGGGAGAAGGGTTATTTCTAGCATCTATGAAAATGGTTGGAAGACTCTCATGCGTATAGGTAAAGAGAGAGCAAGCCTTGGTTTTCACAGTTTAAAGTTAACCAAGGAAGTAAAATTCGTTCTTAGAAGGATAAATGTGGGGGGGGGGTATTGATATTGTTGTTTCTCACCCTGCGTAGTCACAATGTGTATCTTCACTCTACATGTCTGTTATGCTTCTGTGCATTATTCTTTTACTTTGTCTCTGGTTTGTTCGGCCACTCCCATCATAACATACTGTTTTCCCGTTAAACTAGATAATAACGTCACAACTATAACGTTTTGCTTAGGTTCTGCATGGAGATGCCGTTTTTGATGATTCCCTGGTTTGCTCTCTTTTCTTTCAAAATTTCATCACGTGGTTAACTGTTAATTTACTTGACTGACTTTTCCACTTCTTTACTAGGGTTGCACAATATTAAGTGGAGATGTAATAATACGACATCTTGCCGAGAATCTGAAGCCTGATTATGTTGTGTTCCTCGTATCCTTACGACTTCAAAAATGATCTAATTCCATGCACGTTAGATACAACTCCACCATGAATTCTGTTTATGAATGCACTATCAGACAAAGATGCTTTATAATAGAGTTAACCTGTTTCATAGAATAGTTCTATCTTTCTAATTTTATGTAACGGTCCAAGCCCTCCGCTAGCAGATATTGTCCTCTTTGGGCTTTCCCTTTCGGACTTCCCCTCAAGGTTTTTAAAACGTGTCTGTTAGGAAGAGGTTTCCACACCTTTATAAAGAGCGTTTCGTTCTCCTTCCTAACTGATGTGGGATATCACAATCCACCCCCCCTTTAGGGCCCAGCGTCCTCGCTGGCACTCGTTCCTTTCTCCAATCGATGTGGGACCCCGCCAAATCCACCCCACTTTGGGGCCAGCGTCCTTACTGGCACCCCTTTGGGGAACAACTTCTCGCTAGCACATCGCTCGGTCTCTGGCTCTGATACCATTTATAACGGCACAAGCCCACGGCTAACAGATATTGTCCTCTTTGGGCTTTCCCTTTCAGGTTTCCCCTCAAAGTTTTTAAAACGCGTCTGCTAGGGAGAGGTTTCCACACTCTTAAAAGATCCTTCGTTCTCCTCCCAAACTGATGTGGGGATATCACATCTTACGTGTAGGTATATTTCTGTTGTAAGTGTTCCACTTAACGTAGATTGAAGACAGATGTTTTAGGTGTCTATGATCGTCCTCCAACAGAACCTAATGCAGTTCTTTTAAGAGAGATTGGTAAGATAATAAAACATCCTCTTGCCGTAATCTTTAATTGCAGAAGTTTAAGAACTGACTAATTCTTCAATGCTGCAGCTGTGGATGGATGTGGTCGTTGGTCTGTTATACGACCTATACTGCCTAACGGTAACAAAGAAGGTTAGAACATTGTTTTTTTACTTCACGGCATAGTTATGAGACATATTTGTGTAGCTTTTTTGTCGGTTAGTTTATGCTTTTTGTTTCTTTTGTTTAAACCATTGGTACCTGTGTTAATGACCTGTATTTTTAGAACAATTTCTTCATATTTGGCTTCCCTTGTTATTAATATGCAACGAGGATCATATATTCTTGTGCTAAGATCCCTGAAAATCTCTCCACGCTATTTATATTATTCGTATGTATTTAATGTTTAAATTTTCTCCACGCTATTGAAATTTTTAGGAATTCTAATTATAAAATCAATTCCTAATATTACCCCTCACCCTGAGAAGGATAGAAACTTCTATCTATGGTGATTGCCTCTTTAAGATTTAATATCCTATGAGTTTTCTTAGTAATCAAATGCTTATTATGATTTTCCAGTTAGATTATTTGAGGTATGTGCAAGTTGATACGAACACTGACAAAACAAACGCAGAATGTATTGAGAGGCCCACTCTTTGCATTCGGCTGAAAATGGTCATAGTCTCGAGTTCTTACTCGAGCTGAACAGCTCCAAACAAAGAAGCCTTATCCTACAAGGAGACTACGAAGAGCTCCAAGTGGAAGGGAGTTTTTTTAGCTCCCGATACGCCGAATGCCGAATCCTTAACAAGGACGATGACCATTTCAGTAGACACCAAAGTCCAGTCTAAGATTCATAAGGAATCTCAAGAGCCCAAGGGACACACCTTTCAACCAAATCTAGACATACCCGTATGAGATCGTTAAATAGATCTTCAGAGATAGAGGATGGCCTCTGAACGATAGAATCGTACCTTTCTTTCTAAGACTAAGAATAATCTACTTTATTAACGAAAACAAAGACAAAAAAGAGAAAAGTGAATCAGTTGATCCTTTCGCCCCTCCTACTTATTACGATGAAAAGAAGGAATACACCTAGGAATGCCAGAGTGGTTAAGTGAGGCCGAAAAAGGTAAAGAAAGGTTAATTGCCCTTTCACTAGGAATACCTCGTAAGGACTACACCGCAAGAGACATTTTTGGGTGAAACAGCCTGACAGTTGTTTTTGTGTTTTTCATTTGTGATGGATAGTTGAGATAAGTGTAGCCGCGCATGATACAACTGGGGGAATGGTGACTAAGATATCAGAGGCGGCAATGATTGCAAAGCTTGGTATTGAAGTGTACATTGTAAAGGTGAATCTTTTTTTTTGTGTGTTTTTTGGTTGGACGAATTCCATTTAATGTTATATAATGTTTATTTATGTGGCGCTTGGTGCAGGCAGCAACCGTCCATTCGTTGAGAGCTCTAAGTGGGGAAATCCGAGGCAAAATTCCAGATGATTGGCTTGGAACGGTCATTCGGTTTTCAGGATAAAGCCCCCACAATCAGGTACTTCCACTGGAATATCTCTTTGTCTATCATCTACTCCTTAAAATACTGTGGGAGATTACTGCGCCAGATATACCTCTGTCTGGTTATTGGAATTTACTTAGTGCCATTTTTTTAAATTGGACTCAACAAGAATCTCCTTACTTTGATGCACAATGGTGTTTGTTTGGGGTGAAAGAATGACTTGATTTAATGCTATCATTTACTTCTAAGAAAGAGTTGACATTAGTTATGGTTTGGAGATTTATTTATATTTATTGTTTCCTAGTAGGTAGAGATTTAGTTTATATTTGTAACATGGTATCAAAGCTTTTTTATTCTGAAAAATCTAATTAGAACCAAATCTTGACTCAACTGGTGAGGCCTCCATAACTATGGATGATCCACCGTGATTAAGTTTCACTCACAGTGTTCATAGCTTTCAACCTCTTTGGGACTCAATCGGTGAAGCCTTCATAGTTGGTGATCATTGATTGTGATTCAGTTTTACTCATAGCGTTCATAACTGTCGATCATCCACTCCACCGCAAGTGTTAAATCCAACAAATCTATTCCACTGCAGGTATAAGGTGAGATTGGAACATTGGAAATGTACAAGACAAGATAGTAGCTTAGGTATAAATTACTTGGAGGTATTTATTCTAGTTGTAAGGATATTGGTATCTTTGGTTGCCAACTTAAGAAACTCTCACAATCTGATGTGTAGAATGCATTTCTTTATGGCAATTTAGATGAGGAAATCTACACGAGCATTCTTCTACGATTTGAAAGCTCAAGAGGTACAATATACCAATTGAGACAGGTTTTGTACGGACTAAAACAATCACCAGGGGCATGGCTTGGAAGATCCATAAAGGTTATGAAAGATTGTGGGTATAATGAAAGCCAAGGAAATCATACTCTTTATTAGGCACTCAATATCAATGGGAGTTTCAGTGCTTCTAGTGTGTAGATGACTAGTAGATGACATCATAGTCATGGAGATAACGAAGTGAACTTAGAAGAAAATTAATGAAAGAATTTGAGATCAAAGAACTTAAAAGGTCAAAGTAATTTTCGACATTGAAGTAGTGTAATCAACTCAAGGTATTTTTATATCACAACAAAAATATGTGATAACTTAAAGGAAGTCCGTAAATAATGTTGTAATCTTATATAGATCAATTTCGTGAAGGCATATGAATCATACCATATAAATTTGAAGGAAGTTGGGAAGAATGTTGTTCAAATTATCACGAGATAAAGATACTAAAATGATTTTTATATATTCATTCATATCATCATGCAATTAATACTGTAATCGAGTTTATCCTTTTCGAAGTTTGAAAAAAAATTATGAAATCTTTTTTCAAAAATATTGAATAAAAGGATTTATAATATAAAATGTCATCTTGCTCATTATTTTGAGGAAGAAGAAGATGACATGACCAGTTCAATACATCCATCCAAAAGGGGAGAAATTTCATATTTTCTTTAAATGGGCCTTTCTGGACTGATTTTCATGAAATTCTTTGGGTTCCTAAAAATAGACTCAAAGATGAACTTACGAAGAAAAATGGAACAATTTGGATATTGGACTTTCTCAATTATAATGGCAAGAATCTTGTGAATTTTTTATGAACTTTAAGCAAGTAAGCTTTAAAGGGTTATAAAGAATTAAGCTAAGAACCATAAATTAAGGACCTAAATCGAACCTTTTGCTCGGAATTCATAACACTTTAAAACTCATCATATGCCCACCGTTGTGCATGAATTATTAATAGAAGGCTTAATATGACATGTTAAGAAAATGTATAAATTTTGGTGGTCATAGGGGTTTGTTTAGGGACTAAACCGAGGATAAGTACAAAATGATCGAAAATGCCCCTACCATGCCTAAGTGTTAGTTTATGAACCAATTAAACTCCAAAATCATTGGAGTACGCTGAGGGGCTAAACCAAGAACTAAGGGTAAAATGACCAAAATGCCTCTAAAACTTTCTTAGGATATTTCATCGTCCAAACAACCTCCAAATAACTCAAGATCTTAAGTAACATTTATCTATAAAAACACGAAGGTTTACCCAAGATTTTAAGATGTTTGAATCAAATTTTAGAACCTAAGCCAAGTTTGGGGCGAAGCCAAAGCTTAAGAGAAATGATGAAACTACCCCAAATCCCCTAAACAAAAATTCTAGATGCCATGAATGAGTTATGCATGTTATTATGAAATCTTCCTAACTTATGAGATTTTATTAGGGCTTAAGAATTTATGATGAGAGTTATGTCATGATTGTGCCTTAAGAATAACCCTTGGAGCAAGAACCCATGAAACTAAGAAAACGCTCCAAGGACAAGAATCAAGAAAAAACACAATACCAACCTTAAGTCCACTAAAACATGAAGACTGCTAGGTACCACTCAGAACAAGGACCAAGGTCCTTAGATTCAGAACCTAAGAACCCCTAGACCTCCCAAAATACAACATGTTTAACTTGGANAACTTTAAGCAAGTAAGCTTTAAAGGGTTATAAAGAATTAAGCTAAGAACCATAAATTAAGGACCTAAATCGAACCTTTTGCTCGGAATTCATAACACTTTAAAACTCATCATATGCCCACCGTTGTGCATGAATTATTAATAGAAGGCTTAATATGACATGTTAAGAAAATGTATAAATTTTGGTGGTCATAGGGGTTTGTTTAGGGACTAAACCGAGGATAAGTACAAAATGATCGAAAATGCCCCTACCATGCCTAAGTGTTAGTTTATGAACCAATTAAACTCCAAAATCATTGGAGTACGCTGAGGGGCTAAACCAAGAACTAAGGGTAAAATGACCAAAATGCCTCTAAAACTTTCTTAGGATATTTCATCGTCCAAACAACCTCCAAATAACTCAAGATCTTAAGTAACATTTATCTATAAAAACACGAAGGTTTACCCAAGATTTTAAGATGTTTGAATCAAATTTTAGAACCTAAGCCAAGTTTGGGGCGAAGCCAAAGCTTAAGAGAAATGATGAAACTACCCCAAATCCCCTAAACAAAAATTCTAGATGCCATGAATGAGTTATGCATGTTATTATGAAATCTTCCTAACTTATGAGATTTTATTAGGGCTTAAGAATTTATGATGAGAGTTATGTCATGATTGTGCCTTAAGAATAACCCTTGGAGCAAGAACCCATGAAACTAAGAAAACGCTCCAAGGACAAGAATCAAGAAAAAACACAACACCAACCTTAAGTCCACTAAAACATGAAGACTGCTAGGTACCANAAGATACTAAAATGATTTTTATATATTCATTCATATCATCATGCAATTAATACTGTAATCGAGTTTATCCTTTTCGAAGTTTGAAAAAAAATTATGAAATCTTTTTTCAAAAATATTGAATAAAAGGATTTATAATATAAAATGTCATCTTGCTCATTATTTTGAGGAAGAAGAAGATGACATGACCAGTTCAATACATCCATCCAAAAGGGGAGAAATTTCATATTTTCTTTAAATGGGCCTTTCTGGACTGATTTTCATGAAATTCTTTGGGTTCCTAAAAATAGACTCAAAGATGAACTTACGAAGAAAAATGGAACAATTTGGATATTGGACTTTCTCAATTATAATGGCAAGAATCTTGTGAATTTTTTATGAACTTTAAGCAAGTAAGCTTTAAAGGGTTATAAAGAATTAAGCTAAGAACCATAAATTAAGGACCTAAATCGAACCTTTTGCTCGGAATTCATAACACTTTAAAACTCATCATATGCCCACCGTTGTGCATGAATTATTAATAGAAGGCTTAATATGACATGTTAAGAAAATGTATAAATTTTGGTGGTCATAGGGGTTTGTTTAGGGACTAAACCGAGGATAAGTACAAAATGATCGAAAATGCCCCTACCATGCCTAAGTGTTAGTTTATGAACCAATTAAACTCCAAAATCATTGGAGTACGCTGAGGGGCTAAACCAAGAACTAAGGGTAAAATGACCAAAATGCCTCTAAAACTTTCTTAGGATATTTCATCGTCCAAACAACCTCCAAATAACTCAAGATCTTAAGTAACATTTATCTATAAAAACACGAAGGTTTACCCAAGATTTTAAGATGTTTGAATCAAATTTTAGAACCTAAGCCAAGTTTGGGGCGAAGCCAAAGCTTAAGAGAAATGATGAAACTACCCCAAATCCCCTAAACAAAAATTCTAGATGCCATGAATGAGTTATGCATGTTATTATGAAATCTTCCTAACTTATGAGATTTTATTAGGGCTTAAGAATTTATGATGAGAGTTATGTCATGATTGTGCCTTAAGAATAACCCTTGGAGCAAGAACCCATGAAACTAAGAAAACGCTCCAAGGACAAGAATCAAGAAAAAACACAACACCAACCTTAAGTCCACTAAAACATGAAGACTGCTAGGTACCACTCAGAACAAGGACCAAGGTCCTTAGATTCAGAACCTAAGAACCCCTAGACCTCCCAAAATACAACATGTTTAACTTGGACTACATCGTTTGGAACACCTGAAACCTTAGATGTAGGTTTTCAGATCATCACTTGGAATTTAAGAAGTCTTGGACGCACGTTTTGAACTGCACCGCTTGGAAAGTAAGAAATCTTGTGATAAGGAACCCTAATCCTCAGCCCAATGATCCAAGCTTTTGTTGAAGTAAGAACTCTTGAATCAAAGAAATTAACAATTCCTTATACAAAGTTCGGATCAACCAAAAGATAAAGGTTAAAATTAGATTACCTCTTAAGATCACTGTAAGCAAGATTCGGATCAAGACTTTATTGAATGACTCAGATGCAATCCACCACAAACATGACATAAAACTTAGACATGACAAAAATGATGCTCGAATTTCGAAGGGGAAAGTCTTAATTTGAGAGCTAAATTTTCATTCACAAAATCTGTTTTTTTACTTATAGTTTGTGGGTATTTATAATTTCTCCCTAAAACAAACTTTCAATTCTTCAAATGCCCTAGCCATAATTTACCCCACTCCCCTCTAAATGTCCACAAAATAAGAAGTCAATTTGACAAATAACTTCTNTTCGAATTTCGAAGGGGAAAGTCTTAATTTGAGAGCTAAATTTGTTTTTTTACTTCTAGTTTGTGGGTATTTATAATTTCTCCCTAAAACAAACTTTCAATTCTTCAAATGCCCTAGCCATAATTTACCCCACTCTCCTTTAAATGTCCACAAAATAAGAAGTCAATTTGACAAATAACTTCTCACCCTGTTGCCCCTACAAGAATTGTGAAATTAAAAATAATAAATAATGTTTTCTAACAACTTCCGAATCGAGTACAATTTATAACAACTTCATCTGCTACTTCAACTGTGCAAATATTCATTTATGAAGCACCAAATGGTCTTTCTTCAATTGAATAAGCTTGTAACACATGAAATAATGGTAAAAACCAAGCCTATCCAATTTTGTAGATGAAGAATAAATACTTGTTGAATCTTCTTGTCATTAGATTGTGTAACAGGTCTAGATTTAACATTTGAAACACTGTAATTCTTATCACCTTGGACATAGGTATTTAAACTATATCACTTGGAATGTATGAAGCCTTGAACATATGTTTTTAGACTATTTCACTTGGAAGGTAAGAAGCCTTGGGAGTAGGTTTTCAGTTGTATTGTAGGGAACACATGAAGCCGTAGATGCAGGTTCAAACTACATGCGTTAAGTCCTAGGGAGACTATCTTAGAGAATAATAAACGAGAACAAGAATTAAAGATAAAAACAAAGAACCAAGAAATAAAGATAAGAAACCAAGATTCATTTACGTTGACCTACCAAAATGAGATTTAAAAAAAACAAAAGAAAAATGGAGGAGGGGCACAACGGTAAAATGTAATACAAACTCTGCTTGGTTAAACACGTGTCAGTCTGTGGCGGAAGAAATAGGACGTGTCTCAGCCAACGGGAATGTCAATTTAATTTTGACGTTTTTGTTTGTTTTTGTAATATGTAATAATTATTATTATTTTTATTTGGTTTTTTTTTTTATACATTTTCGTTGGCCGCCGTTGAAATCTCTCCGGTGTTCTTTCTCCTTCAAATCACACTAACTCGAATCTCTCTCTACCTCTGTTCTACTTGCCATTCAAGATTTTCTTCCATTTTCAAAAAATGGTTCCTTCCTTCGCCGCTTTTCAGCTCCTCCTACTCATCGGATTTCTTTCTTCTGGATCGGAATCTCTTCGATTCGACTTGCAGTCCGGCCACACCAAATGCATCTCCGAGGACATTAAGCAGAACGCCATGACTGTTGGGAAGTATCACGTTGTCAATCCCAACGAAGCCCAGCCTTTGACTGATGATCGCAAGCTTGTTGTTAGGGTATGGTTTTTTGGGAGGATTTCTTGATTTTTTTTTTTTTTTTTTTTTTTTTTTTTTTGGGNGGGTTTTGGAATCTGTAGGTGACTTCGACTACTGGGAATACCTTCCACTATTCCGACAAGGTGGAATCGGGGCAATTCGCGTTCGTTGCTGGGGAAGGGGGTGATTTCATGACCTGCTTTTGGGTTCCTGATCACAAGCCTCAAGTAACATTAACGGTGGATTTCGATTGGAGGACGGGTGTGGCTGCCAAGCAATGGTCCAGTGTTGCTAAGAAGGGCGATGTCGAAGTAAGTTTTTGATTGTGTTGACAAATCTAGATTCAACTTCGTTCCTTTTGATGGCTTCTGCTTTCACCTTTTGCTAGTTTTGGAGGATTTTGGTTGGCGTTTTTATTCGACATTTCAATTCTTTGTGAAGCTTTGATTCTCTGGATTTGAGGAATTCACTATTCTTTGCTTGTATTAGTAATATCTTCCTGCCTAGGCTTTCTTTTTCATTGAACAACCTAGACTTCCTTTCAAGTCGCAAACTCCAAGCAATCGTTGACTTCGTTCAACCACACAGTTGTTTTGTTATCCTTCTTCTTAATCTATGCGCTCAACCGAATTATGTTTCTTTTGTGGAATTAGCAAATGTCAAGAATAGTTGAAGCATTGTAGTGGGGAATTTCAAATCTAGTCGTTCGTCCCCGGCTTCTTTCGGTTCATGTCTTTGGAACTAGAGTTAGCAAAAGAGGTAGGGAATCTGCTCAACTAGGTGTCACAATCGCACTTTTGTGGTTGTGGATAACGATTGTGTCACACTTGGTCTAACTCAACAAACAAGTCAGTCGTGTGAGATTCGGACTTCACGGACAATTTTGGTATATACTTGAGTCTTGAGTCATGTTTGAGAGAGATGTTTTATAAAACGTGAGTGAGGTAATACATTGAAAACAATTTTTAAAAAAGCGATGTTATAGGCTAAAAGTGAATAAGCAATCATCACAGCTTTGATAGCATATATCTCGGGTAGGAAAAATTGACGACTAGTCACGTCCCCAATAGTACATTTTGGGGCATTTTAGTCCTCGTGGGTGTAGACATGATTTTGGTGACACAACAAGAATAGTAAAGACCTATCTGACATGAAAGCAAGTAAAAAGGTTTGGATCGGGCATGCAACCATGGACAACACGTCATGGACAAGCATGATCGAGACATCCAAGACGCGGCCAACAGGTCTTGGACAAGCATGACCGTGGCATTAGGCACCTATCTCTCCAAACATAATGTCCGAGACTTCATTTCCCTCCCTTAGGATTGTTGACGGCTCAAAAAGAGGTTTGGGGTTGGCAACATTTGGCCAGGGATTGTGGTCAATTCTAGATTTCCTCTCATTGTTAAAAAGAACAAGAAAACAACCCAAGTTCTTCGTCCCATGGATCCTTGTGCTTATCTTACTATGAAGCTTCTTTCTTTGATCCCCTTTGTTACCTCCAAGCTCATTTTGCCAACAAGGTCTAGTTCGGGATGTCTTATCCTTCTCTTTCCAGTATAAAAATAAGATCTTTAAATCAATAGGACGACTCAACTTTTTCTTTCCCTTTTGCCACTCAAGATCTGCATCCCCTCTAAATTTAGAGCCACTGTTCTTTGTTGTTTGAAAGAAGTCATATAATTAGGTTAGATACATTAACAATGGCTGTAGTGGAGAGCATGACACAGCCTCCCGAACACAATTTTCACTCGCCAAGTTTTCTCGGTATTCTTTCTCCTATGGTACTAACAATCTTATTGCTGGTTCTCTCTTAAGAACAAACTTTTACAATTCATAAAGAGCCCCGGCACCATTATTTTTGCTATTAAACTCCTACACTATTTACTATTGTTTGCTTGCATTAGACAAATCTAGATTCAACTTTGTTCAAATAGTGTATTTTTAGAATCCCTATTGCTGTATCTAAGAACATTTGAAAAGCGTTCGGATTGTTTTTGTGGAAAGGGGCTGACAGTAGCTAGGGGTGTCAGTTAAAATACAAAAACTGGAAAGGGTCTTTACAGCCCATGAAAGGAGATTACAAAGCTCAACAAATTGTTTTAGCTTAATATTGGGTATAAGGTGGGGTTTTTGTAGTGAAATCCTTTTTGGGATGACATCTGGTTAGGGTGACCATTCCCTTAATTTTTCATAATTTCTGACACGATTAATTATTGAACAAGGTTGGAACCCGAGTGTTCGTAACAGGAATCTAGAGTTGAGGAGAGGCTCGTTCGATAGGGAGTTGGAAGAAACAAAAATTGAAATACAAAAATGAAGTTAGGAAGATAAACTTAAAAGTGTAAGTTTATTGGTTTGATTTGTGTTACATTAAAATGCTTTTATACAAATGTCAAATTACTATAAAAGACGACTATTAAACGCTATGAACTTGTAACAACTTCAAATGCTGATGTTGTTGCTTCAATGGCTGCTTTCATAATTTTGGTTGAACGACACAGATCTATACGGCACACGTGTTGTTTGTATTTTCAATTCTAATAAATTGCTGAAATACGTTGTTCGGGTTATTTTCCCAAATCTCGTGCGCTGTGCCATTAACGTTTGCCTTACAATGCCAGGCTATGGAATTTGAGATGCAGAAGTTGTTTGAAACTGCCAATTCTATTCAAGAAGAGATGTATTATCTCCGTGAAAGGTAAACAGAACAAAGCTATATCTCTCTCTCACTCTGTTTATGGAATTGGTATCACTCGATCCCGATCCCGATCCCGATTGACCTCGATAGCCTTACATGTGGTTTTTGTTCTGTGTTGGCCTGAAATGAAATTTTGAACAATGTACGATGGCAGGGAGGAAGAAATGCAAGATCTGAATGCAAGTACGAACACGAAGATGGCGCGGTTGAGTTTTCTTTCGCTTTTCGTTTGCTTATCGGTAGCGGGATTGCAAATTTGGCACCTCAAGACCTTTTTCCACAAAAAGAAGCTCATTTGATTTTTCCTTTTTTGTTGTAAACCAAATGAGCCTCTTCTTTTGTGTTATGTGAGAGCAGCCAGCGGTAGCTTAGCTGAAGGCACAGAGAAAACAAGGCCGTAGCATTCATTAGCCACATATAGACGATTCAAAAACTCACTGTTACAATATGGTCCCTTGAGACCTATCAAAATCAATAGAAATTACACAATATATTTGTATGATACAATTATGCCTAATTTTTAATACCCCTACTTTTTTTATTCTATATTTTAACAGCTTTTGGGTTTTTTTGTGTTTCCAAGTCCAACATTTATGTTCCTAAGGGTTCCAAAATTTAATGTTTTTGGTTCGCGTCTTGAACTCTCAACTACTCTAACTAACATAAAACATTGGTTTAATTGTTGTCGTCATCGTCATAAAATATGTTTTACAAGATAGCAATTTACATGAAACAACACATTATAGCAATACATTAGAATAACTCCTAAAATTTTGAAAATTATTGGAACAATTTAGAGGCCAAACTAAAATTTAGGAGTAAAATGACCAAAATGCCCCCTAAGACTTAAAAAGATATAGTCAAGGTTTCAAGTCGATAAGAACACACACATTGTTGGAGTGTTTTGAGTGTAAGAAGTCTTTTATGTACGTTTTTAGACTATGTTGCTTTGAATGTATGAAGGCGTTGCTTTGAAAGTATGAAGCCTTGAGTGGAGTATTTAGACTATGCTGCTCGAAACTTATGAAGCATTCAAGTTGTATCGCATGAAACACATGAATCATTAGATGCGGGATCAGACTACATCGTTGTTGCCTCGGTGGTTGCCCAAAAAATTCATTTTTTCCTATTTGAAATTGACCGTCCACAAATCGCAATCTCAACAACAAGCGTTCTAGCAAGCGTGGGTCTACCTCAAACCTCTGGCTACTGAGTTCCCTATGTTTTCTTCTTTCTTTCTCTCTTCCTCGAACCTCCAAAACAATTTTCAAACGTGAAAAATGAAAAACTTTTAAAGGTATAATTGAAATGAGGTAGAATAAAAATTAGAATCTTTTTCAACGATTTAACACATTTAAAAAAATAATAATTTATCATTTATTATTTTTATTTTAAAAAGCCCTAATGACCAAAATGTTTTATTTATTTATTTTTATTATTTATTTTGTGGATATTCGAAATTTTGACCTACATTTATGAGGTGTTATTTAAAAATAAAAGAAAGAATAATCAGGAAAACTTCGGGAAGAACCTGCAGGACTCTGGTTTGGAGCAATCGCCTCCGTATCCCAAACCAACACTTCACTCTCTCTCCCGTGGCCAGCGGCTCCACATACCTTCTCTCCCATGCGCATCTAATCCACTTCCAAGCAGCATCCATGGCCTCTACTTCCACCTCTACTATCTCTCTCTCCTCTCATCCTAAGGTAACTACTTTACTTTTTCGCTTGATTGTTTTCTCCGATCAATCCAATGCTTCTACCTCGCAATTTCAACTGTTCTGGCTTCCATTCTAGATTTTCCTCCGACTTCATTCGCTAGGGCTCCGACCTCTGGGATTTCGCCGTTCTAGCTTCGATTATCATGCCAATGGTGCGTTGGTTTCGGTTGCGCACTGGAGAAGAGGTTTTAGGTTCAGAAATTTGGTGTTGAAGGCTACGTTGAGGTCCGAGGGCGGCTCCAGGCGGGCTGCAACTTCTCGAAGAGTTTACAGGGAGTCTCAAACGGAGAGCTCCTCGGTGATTGCCCCGCTGAAGCAGGTTGCCTCCAATGTTTTACCTGCTGGCGTGTTCATCGTGGTTACGTTCGGTACGGTTTTGCACTTTTCGTTTTCTTTTCAAATTCCAAAGGAATTTCTAAATGTATTCTTATTGAAGTGCAAATTGATGTCTTCAAGTTTAAATGTACTAATTTGAAGCATGACTTGTAACTTTCGCCGCTTCCATTTATATTTGGGAATACAATGGCACCGAATTTCGACTTTGGAGATACTGATTCAAGTTTTAAGTTCACAGTTTTATGGAAATTGGTGGAAAGACTCACGATTCCGAAGTCAGATAGGTCTTCATCTGAGAGAAACAAATCCCCAGCCCAAGAAGCTAAATGGTCATTCGGTGCTGGTATAAATTTGTTTCCAAATCTTACCGCCAAGATTGACAGGGAAGCCAAATTGAAGCTTAATGACTTTGCAAAAGAACTCCGGACTTTTAGAAGTGTCGACATGACAGGTATGACACTCAGAGAGTTAACGGAGACATGATTTTTGTTTCAATGCTGCCGTGTTATTGAATGCTGCAGCATTATGACATAGTCGTTTAATCTAAGTGAACTTTGTCAATACCGATTGAATTTTCCAACTGACTTCACCACATCTTGAAACTGGCCATAATATCCAGCACTTTTGGTATATCTCCTAGGTTCGTCAACTTTCATTATCAGTCATTTAAAATGGATATGGTATTTTCATAATCTGATTATTAGGACTTAGATGTATTTACTATTTCCCATGGGTCCAATGTTTCTTTGTTCGAGTGTTCACAAAGGTCAATTTTTTTATGCTTAATTTGTTCAAGTTCTAAACTTCATTCACTTGCCAATTGTGAAGTATGTGATATTTAAACTTATTATTGACAGCACGCAACTTTGGAGATGAAGGCCTGTTTTTTCTTGCTGAGAGTTTAGGATACAATCAGGTTCATCTACTAATTCTTTTCTGCTTCTATAATCCATGGCTAGTGTTATAGCTAATGAGCGTGATTGCCATGAGCAGTTGCTATTTTGTTTTGCTACTTTTTTCCCGTGCAACATTATGACATGAAGTGTTGCTAATTTTATGTTGGGTTATTTAATTGGATTATTTTATTGTTACAGACGGTTGAGGAAGTTAATTTTTCTGCAAATGGAATAACAGCTGAAGGGATAAAAGCATTTGATGGTGTCCTTCAATCAAATATCGTTTTAAAGACCCTTGATCTTTCTGGCAACCCAATTGGAGATGAAGGAGTTAAGGTCGGCAAAACTTTTTATATCTTTAATATTTGATGAGCATTCACCTGCTTAATTTTATGTTTTGGGGGAATTAGAGTATCGTTGAAGATAAGCCCTCTTTTTATTCTCTTGGAGAAGTGTACAGCTTACCGCCTTCTTGGTGGGATATAGTCACAGGAAATTGTTTTGTAATTACAACATTCCTACCATTTTTAACAAGCCCCTGGCCCTTAGGTTGTATCTCTCTTTCTTGTTATTTATAGAGAGAGAGAGAGAGAGAGAGAGAGAGAGAGGGAGAGTAGACTGAAGCAATGCCAGTATGGCGAAGATAAATTTGAAAGCACTTGCCAAACGGTTAGCCTATTCAGACCCACGATAAGACTATGTCCATGGGTGGAAAGAGAAGAGAGATTGAACATAGAAAACTGTGAGGTTAATTTGATTAGCTGATGTCCAAGGGTAGAAACAAAAGAAAATTTACTAAGATAAAAGATTTATGGAAGGGCACTCTGAAAGCACTCACCAAACACTTCGTTTTAGCTCAACAAAATGGGTCAGATCTGGTTCACAGATGAAGGTCACAGGCGTTAGCTTACCTTTCTAAAAGAAAGGCGTACATTCGTGCCTTAGATACTTGTGCATATACAATTAGAATCCCTATGCTATTATGGTTTGTCTTTTTCTTAACCCTTAAAAAATTGCTTTATTTTTTTAATGTTAGTATATTGCTTAAAAAGGTACCTAGTATCTTGAAATTTTAATTTAATTAGGTTCTATAATCCTTATTGGATTTCCAAGTCCCTGTCTTTATTTCATTTTAATAGTTTCTAAATTGCTTTATTTTTTTAATGTTAGTATATTTGAGTTTCTATTATGGTACCTAGTATCTTTATTTCATGTTTAATAATACGTCATTCAGCAACTATTTATTGAGTCATAGGCTTGTGGATTCAAGTGTAAAACTGCGTGTCGATGCTAAGAATCTGAAGTGGATTCAACAATTTTGATCAATCTTCTTTGTTCTTTCCTTCCTGTTTTTCTGATGCAAAGAATAGTAAAGAATCTGAATTTCAGATTCCTACAGCTATGAAATCCCATTAACAAACCCAAAACTCTCAAAATTTGTTCATTTCATCCCAGTAAAAGTTCTTACATTGTGTACGTTCAAGTTGTTGTCAAAGCTGTGATTGCTGAATTGTTGAAGCATGATATGATTTGGAACACTTGCCTCTAGAGGAATTAGGTAGACTTTTAAAGACAAAGTAAGATTTTAGATTCTTTCCTTGGTTACTTTGAGAGGAGGGTAAATGGCATAGACTTTGTGCAAAGATCTTTGTATTTGGTTTTATGCCTAGTGCTTGTCATAGTGGAAGGGGGATCAGATGCTTTGGAGTGGTTGTTTTACCATTTTTTTTTGGGCAAGGTACTGAGCTTTCATCAAGAGGAATGAAAGAATGTACAAGGGCATAAAAAAAATCTAACAAACGAAGAGTCCCCAAGAAACTACAAAACGAGAACTCGCACCTACTCAGTAATAGTTGTTGTTTTACCCTGAAAATTGGAGTAGATTTCTTCAAACATTTGTGCTAGTCTAACTAGTAGGGGTCGTTGGGACATGATTGAGGAGTTGCCTGTTTGATCCCCCTTTCTTAAAATTGGTTGGATTCTTTTGTGAGCGTCTTTCTTTGTCTATGGGGAGAAAATTTCATAAGGGGTGAGAATTTTTAATAGAATCAATTTTTGTAAATTAAAGTTGGACAAAATGAGGAGAATGTAAGAAATAATTCAAATATATAAATTTTTCGTATGTTGAAAAATGCCCTCGTCATGAAGGGATATCTCACATTTGCCTCTCAGTATTTATTCATTAAGTATTGGATTGGTCATCAATCAGTTCATCATAACTTTTGCTAGTCTAGTTATTCCTGGGATATTTGATATCCCAAATACGTTAACAGAAACTTGTGTTTTTCGTGATATAGATATGAATTCACATGGTTGGCTTACCTAGGTATTTTGAACCTAAAACTTATCGATTAAGACTAGAATACGGGGAATGTTATGCACTGGGAAAGTTCAATGGGTGTCCTGTTGCAGAATTGATGTATATTCATTGATCTTGTTCTATAGACCAGTTATTTATTTGTTAATTTTATCCTGATCATGTGAGCATGAATTGTGGCTTTTCCGCATTAAATTATTGCTAGTACTAAATGCAACTGGCTTAAATATTGCAATTACAATTGTTTTCAGACCCTGTGTGATTTGCTGGTGAAAAATTCTAGCATTCAGACGCTTCAGCTAAACAGTACTGACATAGGAGATGAGGTTAGCTGACTAGTTTGATTAAAGCTCATCTGTAGGAGATATTTGTTTGCCATCAAAGTTCTTTTGGTTCCTTATTTGTTTTTCTTTCCTCAATTTTTTAAAATTTGATCTTACTATCAAGTTCTTTACAGGGTGCAAAAGCTGTTGCCGAGATGCTGAAGAAAAATTCAAGCTTGCGCATACTTGAACTTAACAATAACATGATTGACTATTCTGTAAGTTACTGAGTTTGATAATGCTTTATGGTTTCTCTCCTTCAAGAAGGTAGTTAAAATAGATAGTAACATTGATTCCTTCTGTTCTTTTTGGATAATGGAGGTAGGGATTTACAAGTCTTGGTGGAGCACTTCTTGAAAACAACACTATACGGAACATACATCTTAAGTGAGGACTCATCACCCTCAATTTCTATATTTATACTTATGTTTATATCTTTCTCCAAAAAAAAAAAAAAAAAAAAAAAAAAAAAAAAAAAAAAAAAAAAAAAAAAAAAAAAAAAAAAAAAAATTTTTTTTTTTTTTTTTTTTTTTTTTTTGAATAAAGAAAGATAAAGAAGCTATAAATATAAATATTGAAATTTATATTATTATTCAACTTCATATTTTCATACTCATTTTAATATGGTTATTAATTTTTAATATAGATATTTATTAGAAAAGAATAAAACATCGATTATTTTATTAAAGAGGCGTTGATGTTTACAAAAAGAATAAATACTACAATAATTGTATTGAGATCTTAACAAAGATTAATGTTTGTGAGAAGAAATAAAGACAATAATAAATTATTGATATTTAAACATATGTGAACAATGATATAATTTTTAATAATGAATATTGATTCGTCTAAAATAAATGAAGATAGTAATAAACTCTTGAGATAAAAGGAAAAAAAAAAAAAATCCAAAGATGATTGAATAAGATTTGCTTATTGTTTGCATAAATTAAATTCGTAGTATTTAAAAAGAATAAGATTTGCTTATTGTTCAGTTATTTTTTCTTGAGATTTTAAAACTTTGGTTTTTGAAGATCATGATATTACATGATTTATAAAGCAGAAAAACTAGCATAATTGATTTTACTTGAAGAATTATTTTCATAACTTGATAAATGTTCCAAAGGAAAAAGGTATATAATTTTATTTTTCAAATGTAACTTATAATTCTAAATATTAGTAATTTATTATTTATTACTTTTTAAATTAATGTGCATAAAATCAAATAAAAGGTTCAATTAAGTTGTACAATGTGAAACTTATGTTTTAGATTATAAATGTTTATATATATTCTTTAGTTATGTACAATTTGTTATTTCAGTTTGATATAATTTATGTGGTCTATATTAGTTAAAGAACTTATTCACTAAAATTATAATTATTCTTAGGGATCCAATCAGCTTGTTTTCTTCTTGGAAAGTAAATAATTACTTAAATGGGTAACAAATTTTATAATTACTATGTTTTCATTGAGAAGAATGAAAGAAATCATTCAAATGAGTAACAGATTATTAACTTCCCATTAAAATATACCGTAAAATAATCATTTAGAAGTTTTCAAACACATGCATGAAGAATTGAACACTATATAAATTCCCAGTATATCTCTTCTTTTGCAACCGTTAATGTACATATATTTAGCCTCTCATCCATCTTCCTTTTTCTCTTTAGAAGCTAATTTAAGACTTTTTTTTAGTGGCAATTATGGTGGTGCCCTGGGAGCTAATGCTTTGGCTAAAGGACTTGAAGGGAACAAATCATTGAGGGTACATCTTGTCTTGTTAATATTCTATGTTCGGTGTCAGGAATCTTATCAATTTTGTGTCAATTTAATTATTCATGTGGAAATAGAGGCTGAATTTGTGGCTTTCCTTCGCTCTTCTTGTTACTAAATAACCAATATGGTGTCTCTTAGATCGCCAATGATCAGTTTGACGTCCCTTTTCCTAAAGAAGACATTCTCATGACAGTAAATGGCATAACAAGGCTCTTGGGCCTGATGTTGTTAAATGTGTAGTTCTTTCAAAAGAAACAGAACACTTCTAAATTTGATTTTCTTGAGATGTTCAACAAATTTATCAAAACGGGCCTGTCAATTCCTGTGCCCACAAGACAGCAGATTGGTCTTGTACCCAAGGGCTCTAATGCATTCGAAGTCTCCAAGCCAAACCTACCAGCCTAACAACTAGTGTTTATAAGGATCTTGCTAAAGTCTTGGCTGCAAGGCTTAGAACTATCCTACCTGAAACTGTTTTCTCCTTTCATGTGCTATTGTAGTTAGCAGACATATTATAGTCCCATCTTAGTCTTCAATAAAGTTGTAGAGAAGGTGGTAAAAGAGGGAAAATATCCCATTTAAAGATTTTTCCTGTTTATTAGTTAATTAAATTTAGATTGATTCTATTTTCAATCGGTGCATGGAATTTGATATTACAGAGCGCCCTATAAACAAGTAGTGTCTAGCAGCAAGATTCCAATGGAGGATGGTTCCCAACAATGGGTGGGGGATCCTCCTTGGTAAATTGAGAAGTCACGTCTAGGCCACTGAACTTCGGAGTTCAGGCATTTGTAACTTGAGATTCCACTATTAGGTCCTATTGGTAAATAGATGTGGCGATTGCCATAAGAGGTTGACTCTATGTGGCATAGGGTATAGTGAGGAGGTATGACATCTATCCTTTAGAGTGGTTCTCGGGTTGGGATCAATAGGCACATTGAGCAATTCCTAGAAAGATTTCTCTCAATAGGCACGTTTAGAAATTCTTAATGTTCGTGTTTATTGGGCTAGAAAAAGTATGTTTAGCTGTGATGGAGGGGGTCTTTGTGCATTTACCATTTTGTGTTCTGTTGGCTTTTATTTTTATTTTACTTACTTATTTATTTATTTTATTTATTTATTATTATTATTATTTTGATGAATAAGATGGGGTTGGCTTCAGATAATAGATTAGGAGAGAATTGCTCCCTTAATTAGAGATATTGAGGATTTTAGTATGTAACTGGTCACCATATGGTATGAATCGATATACATATCCTGAACATTAGTTGTCTGTAATGAAAAATGTGGTTGATATTGTCACCTTGGTTTTTCATGGATTAACCAAGTGAACGACTTTGAGGAAAGGTGACTTGGTGAGGGCTGCTTGTAAGGTGCAGGAAGAAAATATGTTGGATAATTAGTCTTGAGCTTATATTTTATTCAGTCGATTAGTTTGATTAAATCTTTAGTTTCTATTAATTACTTTTATCTTTTGTTAATTAGGTAATTCAGAATTTTTTGGTTATTTCTATTGTTTTATAATGTTATAGATAGTTACATTTAAATTTATGTATTGGGGGAGGACCTTTGACCAGCATGAAGTATGATATAAGTATTTTATTTCTTTAAGATTGATTTTTATTATTATTATTATTGTTGTTGCTGTTGTTATTATTATTTATTTTTATTTTCAAAATTCAGTTTTCATTGGTAAGAAATGAAAGAATACAAAATGGGCAAATAAGAAAGCACCACCCAAAAGACAGCTAAAGCAAACTTAAAAGATCTGATGAAGATAAAGAAGGGCTACAATCCTAAATAATAAGACCGGCAAGAGCTCACACCACTTCCAGCGACCTCTATTACCCTCTAAAATTTCTCTAGTTTGAGGATTTATTCCATCTTTCAACAAGAGAATTTGGCAAAGTTAAGGTATGGGTCTGGTATTTGTAGGCAGGAAATTTTGTGCGTCTGGATAAGGGATAAGGGATGAGCAAGGATCTTGTCCAACTCAAGCAAGCAATAGAGTTTTGTCTTGTACGATGAGATCCTTCGATCGGTTGAGCTAGTTGAGTGATTAGGAGGAAGTCATCCGACTACTTGCCTAACAAGATCTTGAGTAGGAAGTATTGAACCTGTGTGCCACGTTTGGATTGAGTTGTTTTCTCTTTTCATTTCTGGTTTATTACTATTTTTTTTTTAATGAAAAATTGGGACTTTTTTTTTTTTTGTCTGGGTTGAGCTGTGTTGCAACAAATTGATGGTATGGTTGTTGATACTCAGCTTTTGTCTATGAGGTTGGTTCGATCATGAATTTAGCACCTAGTCGGGAACAATCCATGCAATAAAGACTTTTATTCTTTGCGTGAGCTATTTGTTCTGTTTCTTCACGGATCCAAGTTGGACTTCCTTTAAGACTATTCTTCAATTTCATCCTAACATCAGGAGTGGACAATGTTTTTGTCATATTTATCATATAGTCTGCACCTCACCTGAATGAAGCCTACATCTCAGGTTGGTCCTTGGCTCCAAGGAGAAATCTTGCCATATGATTAAAAAATAACCTCATTATTTAACCCAACAGAAACTTTGCATCCATGAGAGGCCCAGTTTAAACTTGTAACATGTGATAAAACGTAACTTGGAAACACGAAGTTCCTTTCTGACATTTGTGGATATATATTTTTAATTTGTTTACTTGACACACACCCCCTTGTCACCTATTGATTTTTTTTTTAATAATTTGTTTAATTGACGGACAGGAACTTCACATGAATGGAAATTCAGTTGGTGATGAGGGCGTGCGTGCTTTAATTTCAGGTTTATCTTCTCGTAAAGGTATGTCATATGCCATTCTAGGTTCCTTCTGTTGTTATTGAAGTTCGAGCTTCATCAAATTCTCATCATTATATTTTATGCATTTGTGATCCATTAACTTCATCAACATTCGTACTCCCTATGTAGGAAAACTTGCACTTCTTGACATTGGTAACAACTCAATCACTGCCAAAGGTGTCTTTCATGTTGCCGAATTCATGAAGAGAACTAAGAGCTTAGTTTTACTGAATTTGTTCATGAATGATATTGGCGATGAGGTAACGGGTAGCTTCTAAAAATTGCTCTTAATGAAGTTCTACAAGCTTAAGTATTCTGTTAAGTTGTTGATAACATAAAATGCGAAAGCTTGATTAAATCCAAGATGCACGAAACTTCTAGAGCTTCTCACTTAATCAAAGCAAAAGGAAAAAGAAAAGACCCCAATGCATCTGGAAGCCAACTCCATCTGTGAGGGGCGGTCTATGAGATGAACCATAGAGAATAAACCAGTTAGAGAAGGCTACACTTAAGGAAAAGAAAAAAGAAAAAAAAGAAACCAAGACAACTACAAATAAACCTATGAAGAGTGAATAAAAGCACTCCAATTGATACGAATATCACAAGAAGAATATGATAGGAATGCCATTAAGAATATATTAGTAAGTAGTTAGGGAAGTTGTTACGGTATTTTGGTTATAAATTAAGAATATATTAGTAAGTAGTTAGGGAAGTTGTTACGGTATTTTGGTTATAAATAGAGGGAGCAAGGGAGAAGGAGGCATTGTTTTGGTGAGTGCATTAGGGTTTAAGAGAGCTTCAGTGTAAGTACCTGAAATTACATGTTTATTTTGAGTACCTTTTATATTGCAATACATTGTGGTTCTGCTTTAGTTTCTATCATTTTGGAATTTGTGCGATTCGGTTCTCAATCTTTTGGCCGTGGAGTTAGATGCAAATGTATGGGAGGAGAGGGAGAAAATTTTACTGTTAGGAATAACGACTCTCCACAATGGTATGATATTGTTCACTTTGAGCATAAGCTCTCATGGTTTTGCTTTGGGCTTCCCCAAAAGGTCCCATACCAATGGAGATGTATTCTTTACTTATAAACCCATGATCATTCCCTAAATTAGACAATGTGGGACTCCCTCCCAAACAATCTTCAACAATCCTCCCATCGAACAAAGTACACCATAGAGCCTCTCCTGAGGCCTATAGAGCCCTTGAACCGCCTCCCCTTAATTGAGGCTTGACTCCTTCTCTGGAGCCTTCGAACAAAGTACATCCTTCGCTCGACACTTTAGTCACTTTTGACTACACCTTCGAGGCTCACAATTCTTTTTCGACATTTGAGGATTCTATTGACATGGCTAAGTTTAGGGTATGACTCTTGATACAATGTTAGGAATAATGACTCTCCACAATGGTATGATATTGTCCACGTTGAGCATAAACTCTCATGGTTTGGCTTTGGGCTTCCCCAAAAGACCTCATACCAATAGAGATCCTTACTTATAACCGAGGATCATTCCCTAAATTAGCTAATATGAGACTCCCTCCCAACAATCCTCAACATTTACATGAAGAATGAATCAATTGAATTTGATTCTTGATTTGTTTCAAGATACAATGAAGTAAAGTTTCAAGATACAATGAAGTTGAGTTCCAAGATACAATGAAGTAGATTTCAAAAAAATTAAAGAGATCATGGTAGTGAGAAAATATATTTTGTCAAAGAAAGAAAGAAAGAAAGAAAGAAAAAGAAAAAAGAAATCACGTTAGAATCGTGAATTTCATTTGAAAAGAAATCCAAGACATCGTGAAGGTTGATGATCAAAGGAGTGAGATAACCACACCAAAGGAAGAATTCCTATATATGAAACAAAGGCGAATGACAAAAAGAGTAGAAAAGAAACAGGGAAATGGGGAGACTGCAGGAAAGTTCTAGCAATAAAGGTTCGGTTGTGAGCAAGGGAAGATCAACTTAAATTTTGGCAGAGTTTGAAGACAGTGCGTGAATGGACTGCGAAGGTATTTGGCATATTGAAGGTTTGATTTTTGGAGTGGAATTGACCATTATGGGGTGGGCGACACTTTCAGTAGCCGCTAGATTGACCATTATAAGTTAGTCGAATGAATCTTGAGTTTCGTTTTGACTTCCTGTTCAATCTCATTCATCTTGAGTTTCATTCTGACTTCTTTTGAAGGAGGTAATCTCAGCCTATTTACCTCGTGAAATATGAGAATAAGAAATCATCATTTGTCTAGGAAATGCCTAATAAGCCTAGACAACAGCTTGGTTTCTTGATAAAGAAACAACATGCCTTGGGCTGATATGTCGGCTTCTTCTTGCTCCTCTTCTTGCCCCTTCTTACCCCCATTGACACATAGTATGTTTGGTGAAAAGTTCACACTATAATTGTAGTATGTATGTATGTATATTCTGCAGAACATTAAATTACTCACAAACTTCCTTTTTATCCCCAGGGTGCTGAAAAGATTGCTGAGGCTCTAAAGCAAAATCGGTCAATAAAAACTTTAGACCTGGTGAGCAGCCTAGGTTCTCCTATGTTTTCGTATATCGTCTCCTCTTTCCCGACTATAAATTTAAGATGGACAACCCTTTTTTGTGGGGTTTATTTACAGGGAGGGAATAACATACATGCTGAGGGTATTACCAAAATCGCCCAAGCATTGAAGGATAATGATGCCATCACCACTGTGAGCCATCTAGCACTTGAGAGTGTTTAACTTCTATCATTTTATGACATGAACAAATTTATCCTTATCAATCGCTTACACCCACAAACACAGTTGGAGATTGCTTACAATCCCATTGGACCAGAAGGTGCGGAGGCTTTATCCGAGGTGCTGAAGTTTCATGGAAATGTAAAAAACCTCAAGCTTGGTTGGTGTAAGGTAAAGGATGTGATGGTTGGCTTTATTGTCATAAAAAAATAACGCCTCTTGTAATTTATTGCATGAAATGTTCTGCAGATTGGACCAAAAGGTGCTGAATTAATTGCCGAAACTCTGAAATATAATACTACAATATCTGTCTTGGATTTACGGGGCAATGGTCTCCGGGACGAGGTTTGTATCTGTCGTTTGCCATGTTTTTAATTAGAAAATGAAGTACTCATCTAATATCAGAATTTCCTTCCTTTCCCAAATTTAATTTCAGGGTGCAACTTGCCTAGCTCGCAGCTTGAAAGTGGTTAATGAAGCTTTAACTTCACTAGACTTGGGTTTCAACGAAATAAGGGTACATGCTTCTTGACCTCGTGCACGTCCATCCAGACATCGATAGCCCACATTCATATTGTTTCATTTTGGTTCTGGATACAGGATCCCGGTGCATTCGCCATTGCCCAAGCACTCAAAGCGAACGAGGACATAGCAGTTACATCCTTGAATCTTGCCAATAACTTCCTGACCAAATTTGGACAGGTTATATCGATAATATATATATATATATATATATATATATATATTATCACCATCCATTCTTCTTCCTGATCTCATAGTAATGATTCTGGATTCTTATCGAGGTTTCGTGGTGTCATTGCAGAGTGCTTTAACCGATGCGAGAGATCACGTCCATGAAATGTGTGAAAAGGAAGTTAGTATTTCATACTAAAACGCTTCCTTTCATGAACATATGCTGAATTTTGAAGATGCTGCAAGTATGTTGTTTGAATTCTTCTCCCCCCAAAGTTTTCAGTTGATTTCTTGTTCGAGGGAGTAGCTTTGAAATTTTGACGTCGAGAGGAATAGGAAATTGTATCATAATTTCTCATCTATTCTTTATTGGGTCTTATAAACTTTTTCAAACCTATAAAAAAGTTACCAATAAGAGAATCCCTTTTGTGTTAGATGAGTTTGAGATAACTTCTAAGCTTATTTTTCAAAGTGGTTTTAGAATTTAAAATCACTTTAACTTCGTAGACGATTTTCTGGTTTCTTTCGATCTTTTGTTTATTAATATCCTTATATTTTAATTAATTAAAATATTCAAAAGTTTGAGAGTACTAGAATTTAGCTGTCAATTTTATTAACCAAAATGTGTATTTCTTTCTATAAAACAAATGGTACATTTAATCTTTTCGAGGGGAAATACAAAAGAAAAAGAAAATTTGTGGAAGAATCTACCGAGTCGAAATGCTAATATGTGGAATCACTTGAAAAGCTTCTACGCTTGAAATGCTCTCCAGGACGTGGAAATCTCAAGCTAATTGTTCTCTTCAATGATTGACATGCATCCATATTTCCCATCTTTATCTTTTCCTTCAACTCCCCAGCTATTTCATGACACACTTGATTCAGAGTGCTCACAAAATCTCTCACCGTCACAAAAAGCCCTAACGGATTTTCTGTTTCCCTTGTTTCATAGTACTCGTTCGTCTTCTTCAATTCATCCAACACCCTTCTTTGTTCTCTTCTTGCTATCTCAACTTCTTCCGCTGCAGATTTCACAAATTCCAACATCTTCATCTTGTATTCACCACCTTCCATCGATAGAAGGTTTTGTATCTCTAAGATTTTGATTAACATGTTAGGGCAAGTGATAATGAAGGCTTCATAGTCGATTGTGGATGCTTTCTTTACGTTGGAGAGCTCCGAAGTGAGTGATTCCATAGCCGATAATCCAAGTATTATGTATTCGGTTTCTATTTCCTTTTCCGATAGATTCTTTGAATCTTTGTTTAAGAATTGTTTTTTCCCTTCGAATTTTATGACTTCTTCGACAATGAAATGAAGCAATGTAGTTTTTCTATCGGTGCTTTTTACATCGGAAAGTTTTAAGAGTGATTTGAGATTGAAAGCAGTTGCATTACCTCTCGTTGTTCCTGAATTCAACCGATTTCCAGCTTTGAGAGTTGCTTCTAACAATTTTGTGAATAGCCCTTTTCCCTTCAGTTCTTCGCAACCTCTACTAAGTGTTTGTGAAAAGTCCTTGAGTCGATTAAGCTCTGATTTGAAGCTTGATTTGAAAAACATAGCGTTTAGACGATTGAAGGCCGTTGGAAAAGCCTTGAGGAGATGGAAAATGAAAGATTCTGCATCGCCAAGTCTTGATGAATCGCCATCAAATTTGAGGATTTGGAATTGTTGTTCTTTGGTTGGAGTGATCTTGACAAGCTTCTCAAGTGTGTCTGAATCGAGGCCATATCCCTCCGTGAGAGCATCGAGAAGTTCTTGCCGAGTTATGTTCAGAGATTTAAGAATTATCGCAATGTTTCTTGCCCTGTGAGAATCAAGAATTGAGATTAGCTTTGGTCCGCCATGGTTGAGGCCACTCTGCTCTATTGGCAGTTTCTTGTCTGTGGCTACATACCCAAAGAGATCTTCCATACGGTTGCCATTAAAGCTGAAGAACAAAGATCAGATCAAAGAAGAGAACAAAATCAAACTAAAATCTCTTTCAAATTAGGAATTATGACGATGGGTTTTACCTGAAAGAACCGTCCTCAATCTTGTCCCACACCATAGAATGATCTACATTGGTATTGATCTTATCCCAATGTAATGGCTTCAGTCTAGCCTGATCTTTGGATGGCCCTGTCTTGGCAACTACAGTTGGTGGGGGCGGCGGGGGGATTGATGGAGGAGGCGGCAGGGGCATTGATGGAGGAGGAGGCGGCAATGGCAATACTCGTGAACTAGACAGAGAGTGATCAGGAGCTTCCATTGAAGAAATTCCATGGAGCAGAGGAGTTTCTTGCACAATCTCAGGGACGATTGATCCATCTCTTGCAAAACCCATCTCTTCATCTTCTTCATTGTCCTTCTTCCAATACATCACATCAAGACCATCTTCTTCAACAATCAACCCATTAAGGTTTCCATCGAATCTTGTAAATTCTTGAGATTCTACTCGATGTTCCTTGAGTTTTGCAAGAATGCGTCTTCGAATGTAAAACAGGAGACCCAGAGAAAGCAGAAGGGTAGCCGCCACAGTAGAAACCGCCACCGCTATAATGGTGCCTTTCTTGAGCTTCCGCTTTGGTTTCGCCATCCTCTTCGGTTCTTGAAGTGGTGGATGTGGTGGTGGTGGTGGCGGCGGCGGCCTTCTCCCGGAGATGGAGAGATTGTCTGTAGTATCAGTGACGGTTGGGAAATGGAGTGGCAGAGGAAAAGGGTAACAAGTTTGGATATTCTGAGGGGAGGAGTGAGCGGAGGAGGAGAAAAGAATGATGGACATGAGAAGAAAGAGGCATGACGGAAGGATTGAAGCCATGGGAGCTTCGGAGGAATTGCAGACAGAAGTGGAAGTGAATCAGAGCGTTGTTTCTCGTTGTTGATTGCAAAACTGTTGTTGATGCTTTACTTACTGCATCCAACAGGGTATTTATTAGGGGTGTACATTCAACCCGGTAATCCGACAACCCGGACCAACCCAACCCGAATTATAAGGGTTCGGTTCGGTTTGGTTCGGTTTATTTTTTCTGAACCCGAACTGAATCAGTTCGGTTTTTGGTTCATGGGCAAAATCTTTGGATTGACCCGAGCCAACTTAAAATATCTACAATATATTAAGAATTTTTTTTGTATTAATGTGTTTGTCAGATTCATACTGAGTGCAATTCAACAGCAGTCACGCCCGAGTTCGACGCCGCCAAATACATGTTTCTATTATTATTTATATCAATGTTCTTTTTTTATTTTTAATTTCTCTGTTTCCTTCTTTAAATTATTTATATAAATGTTCTTAAATTATATAAAAATAAAAAATACTTCTCACTTTCAAAATTTTTAATAATATTAAATTAATTTCTCCTTAATAATTTTAATTTTTTTTTAACAACTTAATTACTTTTAAACTTTTTAAATTAAAAAAAAAAAAAAAAAAAAACTNGCCCTTTTCCCTTCAGTTCTTCGCAACCTCTACTAAGTGTTTGTGAAAAGTCCTTGAGTCGATTAAGCTCTGATTTGAAGCTTGATTTGAAAAACATAGCGTTTAGACGATTGAAGGCCGTTGGAAAAGCCTTGAGGAGATGGAAAATGAAAGATTCTGCATCGCCAAGTCTTGATGAATCGCCATCAAATTTGAGGATTTGGAATTGTTGTTCTTTGGTTGGAGTGATCTTGACAAGCTTCTCAAGTGTGTCTGAATCGAGGCCATATCCCTCCGTGAGAGCATCGAGAAGTTCTTGCCGAGTTATGTTCAGAGATTTAAGAATTATCGCAATGTTTCTTGCCCTGTGAGAATCAAGAATTGAGATTAGCTTTGGTCCGCCATGGTTGAGGCCACTCTGCTCTATTGGCAGTTTCTTGTCTGTGGCTACATACCCAAAGAGATCTTCCATACGGTTGCCATTAAAGCTGAAGAACAAAGATCAGATCAAAGAAGAGAACAAAATCAAACTAAAATCTCTTTCAAATTAGGAATTATGACGATGGGTTTTACCTGAAAGAACCGTCCTCAATCTTGTCCCACACCATAGAATGATCTACATTGGTATTGATCTTATCCCAATGTAATGGCTTCAGTCTAGCCTGATCTTTGGATGGCCCTGTCTTGGCAACTACAGTTGGTGGGGGCGGCGGGGGGATTGATGGAGGAGGCGGCAGGGGCATTGATGGAGGAGGAGGCGGCAATGGCAATACTCGTGAACTAGACAGAGAGTGATCAGGAGCTTCCATTGAAGAAATTCCATGGAGCAGAGGAGTTTCTTGCACAATCTCAGGGACGATTGATCCATCTCTTGCAAAACCCATCTCTTCATCTTCTTCATTGTCCTTCTTCCAATACATCACATCAAGACCATCTTCTTCAACAATCAACCCATTAAGGTTTCCATCGAATCTTGTAAATTCTTGAGATTCTACTCGATGTTCCTTGAGTTTTGCAAGAATGCGTCTTCGAATGTAAAACAGGAGACCCAGAGAAAGCAGAAGGGTAGCCGCCACAGTAGAAACCGCCACCGCTATAATGGTGCCTTTCTTGAGCTTCCGCTTTGGTTTCGCCATCCTCTTCGGTTCTTGAAGTGGTGGATGTGGTGGTGGTGGTGGCGGCGGCGGCCTTCTCCCGGAGATGGAGAGATTGTCTGTAGTATCAGTGACGGTTGGGAAATGGAGTGGCAGAGGAAAAGGGTAACAAGTTTGGATATTCTGAGGGGAGGAGTGAGCGGAGGAGGAGAAAAGAATGATGGACATGAGAAGAAAGAGGCATGACGGAAGGATTGAAGCCATGGGAGCTTCGGAGGAATTGCAGACAGAAGTGGAAGTGAATCAGAGCGTTGTTTCTCGTTGTTGATTGCAAAACTGTTGTTGATGCTTTACTTACTGCATCCAACAGGGTATTTATTAGGGGTGTACATTCAACCCGGTAATCCGACAACCCGGACCAACCCAACCCGAATTATAAGGGTTCGGTTCGGTTTGGTTCGGTTTATTTTTTCTGAACCCGAACTGAATCAGTTCGGTTTTTGGTTCATGGGCAAAATCTTTGGATTGACCCGAGCCAACTTAAAATATCTACAATATATTAAGAATTTTTTTTGTATTAATGTGTTTGTCAGATTCATACTGAGTGCAATTCAACAGCAGTCACGCCCGAGTTCGACGCCGCCAAATACATGTTTCTATTATTATTTATATCAATGTTCTTTTTTTATTTTTAATTTCTCTGTTTCCTTCTTTAAATTATTTATATAAATGTTCTTAAATTATATAAAAATAAAAAATACTTCTCACTTTCAAAATTTTTAATAATATTAAATTAATTTCTCCTTAATAATTTTAATTTTTTTTTAACAACTTAATTACTTTTAAACTTTTTAAATTAAAAAAAAAAAAAAAAAAAAACTCTCATTCCATGGATGGAATTATTAGTACAAACAAAAATATTCACAAACTTTGAAAAGTAATATCGATATTTTTTAATCTTTAGAAACCGTCAATATCCTTCAAATTGAAGAGTAAGATGTTTATGAGATATAGATAGATAGTTTTTGTTCCAGCAATAATAACATTTTAATTTTTTTTTATAAAGATTGAGGGTGTTAGTGCGATTTTTAAAAGTTTGTATTTCTTAGACATAGTACCAACGTAATAATATATTTTTAAAAAAGTTTTATAACTTTTTTAAAAAGAAATTAATGAGGATTTTGAAGTCTAAGGTTATTTTTTAAACAAAGGGTTTTCTACTNATCCCTCCGTGAGAGCATCGAGAAGTTCTTGCCGAGTTATGTTCAGAGATTTAAGAATTATCGCAATGTTTCTTGCCCTGTGAGAATCAAGAATTGAGATTAGCTTTGGTCCGCCATGGTTGAGGCCACTCTGCTCTATTGGCAGTTTCTTGTCTGTGGCTACATACCCAAAGAGATCTTCCATACGGTTGCCATTAAAGCTGAAGAACAAAGATCAGATCAAAGAAGAGAACAAAATCAAACTAAAATCTCTTTCAAATTAGGAATTATGACGATGGGTTTTACCTGAAAGAACCGTCCTCAATCTTGTCCCACACCATAGAATGATCTACATTGGTATTGATCTTATCCCAATGTAATGGCTTCAGTCTAGCCTGATCTTTGGATGGCCCTGTCTTGGCAACTACAGTTGGTGGGGGCGGCGGGGGGATTGATGGAGGAGGCGGCAGGGGCATTGATGGAGGAGGAGGCGGCAATGGCAATACTCGTGAACTAGACAGAGAGTGATCAGGAGCTTCCATTGAAGAAATTCCATGGAGCAGAGGAGTTTCTTGCACAATCTCAGGGACGATTGATCCATCTCTTGCAAAACCCATCTCTTCATCTTCTTCATTGTCCTTCTTCCAATACATCACATCAAGACCATCTTCTTCAACAATCAACCCATTAAGGTTTCCATCGAATCTTGTAAATTCTTGAGATTCTACTCGATGTTCCTTGAGTTTTGCAAGAATGCGTCTTCGAATGTAAAACAGGAGACCCAGAGAAAGCAGAAGGGTAGCCGCCACAGTAGAAACCGCCACCGCTATAATGGTGCCTTTCTTGAGCTTCCGCTTTGGTTTCGCCATCCTCTTCGGTTCTTGAAGTGGTGGATGTGGTGGTGGTGGTGGCGGCGGCGGCCTTCTCCCGGAGATGGAGAGATTGTCTGTAGTATCAGTGACGGTTGGGAAATGGAGTGGCAGAGGAAAAGGGTAACAAGTTTGGATATTCTGAGGGGAGGAGTGAGCGGAGGAGGAGAAAAGAATGATGGACATGAGAAGAAAGAGGCATGACGGAAGGATTGAAGCCATGGGAGCTTCGGAGGAATTGCAGACAGAAGTGGAAGTGAATCAGAGCGTTGTTTCTCGTTGTTGATTGCAAAACTGTTGTTGATGCTTTACTTACTGCATCCAACAGGGTATTTATTAGGGGTGTACATTCAACCCGGTAATCCGACAACCCGGACCAACCCAACCCGAATTATAAGGGTTCGGTTCGGTTTGGTTCGGTTTATTTTTTCTGAACCCGAACTGAATCAGTTCGGTTTTTGGTTCATGGGCAAAATCTTTGGATTGACCCGAGCCAACTTAAAATATCTACAATATATTAAGAATTTTTTTTGTATTAATGTGTTTGTCAGATTCATACTGAGTGCAATTCAACAGCAGTCACGCCCGAGTTCGACGCCGCCAAATACATGTTTCTATTATTATTTATATCAATGTTCTTTTTTTATTTTTAATTTCTCTGTTTCCTTCTTTAAATTATTTATATAAATGTTCTTAAATTATATAAAAATAAAAAATACTTCTCACTTTCAAAATTTTTAATAATATTAAATTAATTTCTCCTTAATAATTTTAATTTTTTTTTAACAACTTAATTACTTTTAAACTTTTTAAATTAAAAAAAAAAAAAAAAAAAAACTCTCATTCCATGGATGGAATTATTAGTACAAACAAAAATATTCACAAACTTTGAAAAGTAATATCGATATTTTTTAATCTTTAGAAACCGTCAATATCCTTCAAATTGAAGAGTAAGATGTTTATGAGATATAGATAGATAGTTTTTGTTCCAGCAATAATAACATTTTAATTTTTTTTTATAAAGATTGAGGGTGTTAGTGCGATTTTTAAAAGTTTGTATTTCTTAGACATAGTACCAACGTAATAATATATTTTTAAAAAAGTTTTATAACTTTTTTAAAAAGAAATTAATGAGGATTTTGAAGTCTAAGGTTATTTTTTAAACAAAGGGTTTTCTACTCAAGGTATTATTTATTTATTATTTTTTATTTTATTTTATTATTATTATTATTATTTTTTTTTTTTTTTTGAAAACTTAAGGGCATTATTTGTTATTTTTTATTTATTTATTTAAAGCTAAGGTTATTTTTTAAACACAGTATTAAGGGTTTTCCTACTCAGGTAAGGTATTATTTATTTATTTTATTATTTTATTTTTTGAAAAAGGGTATTATTTGTTATTTTTTAGTATTTTTTATTTATTTATTTTAATTCATTGAACATTTTGGTGAAATTTCATTTTAAAATAGTTGAACAAGCCCAAAAAGTGAGCAAAATTTGTTCTATGTAGCTATTACCCCGTGTTCGGTTTCATTTTTCTGGATTTCTTCAAATTTTTCGAGTAGGTCTTAAGTTGAGTCTATTTTTTTCAACATAAAAATTTACTAACACAATAATCCACACCATTCTTAAGTCTTAGAATGTTTGGTGCTAACATTGCTCTAAAAAATGACACATTTGTTAAACAGATATCATAAATTGTTTATGATATTGTTCATAAACCCAAAATCAAACGTTGGAACAAAGCGAGTATCTTTCCATCGATCTCGCCCACACTCTGACTAACATTGTCATAGGCAAATCTGAGCTAATTTGCAACCAGCATTCAACATGAACCGAGCGTGTCTCGTGACACGACATCTTCAACAACAGAGTGACAACCGAGATGCAACAACTACCTGAAACAACATTGTTCAACGACAGGTGGGTGAACCGCAATAGTTGAGAGTTAATTGACGGTCAACAGTGAATCCTTGCATTAGCGAACAATAACAACTAATAAAAAAGGACGACAATTGCGACACAACAACTACACGATGGAACCTAACACATCAACATAAGAAAATGGTGACAAAATTAGTGGTCTAGTAATAATCGAGAGGAATTTAAGGTTTAAGGTTTAGGATTTAGGGTTTACACCAACCCTAAGTTGACGAGGACAATCCGACAAACCAACAAACCAACCAAGAGCCGCTCCAGATTGATTGCATCCATGAAAAAGATGAACAAGAGCCGCTCCAAAACAACGATCTATTTCTTCATGTCAATCTATCATGAAGTTAGTTATTTCAAAATCTATCTAAGAACAATTCTCTATAGGTATAAAAAGAACTATTTTAATGAAAGATATAGCACATGCACGAACAGTTCAACTAATAAAATAACTCTTTCATTCCCAAGCCTGTATACCAAATCAAAAACGCATTTTAGCACTGTCACAGATTGTCCAGCAAGTCAATCAGGTGAAGGTGAACCAGCGGAACCGCAAGCCTGCCCGCAGTAAACAAAAACATTAACATTCACAACAGCACACTCGACCTTGGGTCATGCGAAATCCAGCTCATATTGCTATTCACAAAACTTAATTATATGACAAACAGCAGTGGTGATGGGATTCCATAAATAAATTATACAATTTACATGCGTGATTTTTGCTGGAGAAAGGATCCAACTAAAAGAATCATTGTAGACAAGTTGTCATCCACAGCGTGCCCATGTGGTTCAGGGCCATACTAGAGATTTAGCACTCCAGTCGGGCTATTACTTCCTCTCGTATCTTCTCTGATTATACCAAATCAATCCGAATGCAACCAATAAAAATTGTTTGGGGGAAAAGTTTCACCTTCCCTGCAACATTGAAGTTGACTAAAGTGTCTATGAAGGCCATAATGCATGTGTAGTCAATGCTGAAAAGAAACAGAAACATACTTTAATTTTTCTCCACCTTTTTCAGCAAGATTTTCTTTTCTCAACCTTTAAATGGATATTGAACCATTTTTTCTTCTTAGGCCTATCCCTTGTAGATTTCCTCTCCCTTATTTGGCTGTCTTCTTTAGCATCCTTAAATGAACCCCTAATCCGGCTCCTACTCCGTTTTATTGGAGGACCAGTTGTGTAGGAGGCATGAATTTCATTCCTCTGTTTGAGAAGCTCATCGATCTGTAGAGAAAAGGAGGCAGAGCAATCGGTTGTTAAGAAACTATCATTTTGAAAGCATATTCACCAGGCAGCTAAGACTTTTTATATCTTCAAGTTTTAACTTACCACTTGCATTTCTTGAGTGTATCTACCAGTCATCTCAGTAAATTGCGCCAGAACCTATTAAAATTTCCAATAATTATTAGTACGCTTTCATATAGAAGTTGTAAAGAGTTAGAGCTCAATGTCAAAAACTAGACCTCACGATATTCTGTTTCAAAATTGGATATTTCCACCCTTTTTGTCAAAATTTGAGCTTCCACCGTCCTAAGATTTTCCTTCTCTTCAGCAAAAGACGATGCAGAGAAGGCCTCAATTGTGTAGCTCACACTTTTGAAAAAATTGTCTCCTAGAGAATGCAATGATGATCATCAGGCCCGCATAAAAATATTCATAGAACAAATACTATATTCCAAAATCAATAATTGAATATCAAAACCTATACAAACTGACCATAGACTGCAAAGACATGAGTTCCAGCCTTTAATTCAGTTATTTCACATGGCTGGAATCCATCTAGCTTTTTAAAAAAGGCAGCATCTGGATCCTTAGCGGCAGTAATCTGGAAATAATAATAAAATCCTAATGATCACAATATCAAGATGTTGAGTAAGTAAGTATAATTAAAGTTAATCCTCGTTTCATAGTTACTAAATTTTTTGAGAAAAAGGTACAGTTGATCCTTGATAGAATTCCTGATTCCACTTTTCTCACCTCCTGAAAGGCTCCTACACTTATGTTTGGAGAAGGTACTGCTTTCGTTTCCAATTATACAAAAAAGTTAATGGAATTATTGTCTGTTTGTATTCCTTTTTCTCGATTACATATTGTTTGTATTCCTTAAGCACTTAAACATTACATTTCCATCACATTAACCATCACAAACAAATTGAATAATTTTATGGTCATAAAACAGGCATGTTCAGCTAAAAAACTTCCTCTCACTGATGAGAGAGACTATGCAAAGTTTGCAGTAGATGTAGCATGTTCTGAGGGCCACTGCAGTCCAGATTGTACAGAATTCTAATTCAAATAATTGCTTAATTTTAAGGTGACTTTCAGAAGCAATTTCGTTTTTCATTTAAGAAGTTCTAAAATTAGACATGGAAATACTTGTCAAATGTATTTCTTTTTCCTTTTTGTAAGGGACAAATTCTGTGAAATGATCATTGAGCTTTTTTTTTTCTTCCCCTTTTGAATTATCAAATAGAGAACAAAAATAGATATGAAACTGAATCTCAGAAATTAATCTCTAGTTGGCTTACCGAGCTTATTGTTTGATCCAACCGATATACAGGGAAACCAAGAAAATACATCCCAGCAGATGTGACTTTTCCTACTTTTGTACTTTCCTCCTACAAATATAACAAAAATTCAAACATGCTAAGTACTGAGCTTTAATGGAAATGGTTTTAAAGGGTTCGTTGATGGTCAAACAACAGAAGATATACACATAACTAGGATGTTTCCACAAGTATTAACAAGAACCACCATCAAATTAAAAAAGATTAAAAAATAGTCTCTCCAAAATTATCCAACTAGAAAACTATTGAATATGAAACTATTCATGTATATGAATTCACCCTTACTGTCCAGAGAAACATTATAATAATAATCACTAAAAACCTGAACTTCTATCACAAAACTAAAAGAAGAAGAAACATAATGCAGTAATAAATAATTAACTGGTGAACAAATGACAAGCGAGTATATTATCTCATGCATGTATTGATGATAACTTCAACTACAAGGCGTTACCACAAAGACATTAGGTTATAGAATGAAAAACTATATTGCATCAGGATAATCTGCTGACCAGATCAGTTATCTAGTTCAGACCATGCCAAAAAGATGCAAAAGGTTACTAGAAAAGATTGTGAAGTACCTGTAAAGCAAGGTTTAGTCCACCAGTTTCTTCCCGATCAAAATACAATAACTACATAAAATGTGAACGATAAATTTAGAAAATAATTAATGCAAAATGAAATCTAGTTCTGTTTTTCTTGTTTTTTTTTTTTTTTTTTTTTTTTTTTTTTTTTTNGTTATAAAGCCATACAAATATATAATTCAGCAATCTTAAAGAGGAAAAGGAGGAAATGTGGCAAGGAGCATGAAAGTCAATATAATCATGGTAAGGACAATAGATCTCAATTTTTTTTTCAGGAATACAAATCTTCAGCGAGAAACTTCTTCAGACAAACACTAATGACATTCAAGAGAGTTATGGCTCACCTTAAATTTGCTTTTATCAGGTGATTGAACTCGGCAAATAAATCCACCCTGTGATTCCTCTTCACTAATCATAACAGAATAAAAATGAGCACATTGTTTCTCAACCTGTAAAAATTACAGAAACCTGAATTAGCATACCAATAAACTAAATGGTTGTCAGATATTCCATACAACGGTGCACCTTTTTCGAAATAGGCACGCCCAATGGAAGTGGATGAACAGTCACAACCCCATTAAGTGCCTCTTCCAAAACCGTTGCTGATACAGTAGTTTTAATTGGCACACCAAGCTTGCTGCAATTTAAGGATGGATTAAAATAGAAAGCAAATAGTAAAGTTTAGAAAATATGGACTTAAACACTATATAAAGTGAGAAGAATTAACAGACAAAAGTAGAAACATACCTAAAAAGGGCAGCAAACATGGTGTTCACGGCCCCCAAACTTGAAAGATCTAGCTCCAATTCTTGGTTTTCTGTTTCAACGGCCTAGGCAAAGGTAACATTAACTTTCTTCAACTAGAAGAAACACATATTGAACTGGAAATCAAAAAGGAACTGTAATAAACTAATCTTCCAACAAGGGTAGTTTAGTAGTTTTAGTAAGTGCAGTCTATTTTAAAATTTTGAATGTATGTAGAGGTTTGGGGAGAAGCTTTTGATTTTTCTTTTCATGTCTACTCCAATAGTTATTTCCTTTTGCAATTATGTAATAAATACATTGATCATCTTAATAATTTCTTTATTATTTTCTTCAAATGACATATCTTAAATTTATATATTCATTTATTATCTGATAAAACAATAAAAATTAATGTTTCATTTTCAAGGTTTACAACAAGTGAAACAAAAGAAAAATGCAAATAACTAATTTTCTGTTAAAATATTTTCCAACATAAAAAAATGAATATAATGTTACAGATGTAGTTTAGTCGTTTTTACAAAAAAGATCATTTAGGTAGTGAATCTGCTTGTACTTCGCACAAATTGTTGTTCCTGGTGTGAAGGATGAGTTACAAAATATTTTCTAATATTTTCTCAAAGATTTTGCAGGTAGTGCAGAAGGCCTAGGTATGACAAAGGGATGCGGGGATGGTCATGACACTTTCCAACTCTTAGTCTACATCGTTTCATCTTGCTAGGGACTAATACAAATAGGCTTTTGTTTAGTTTTATCTATTTATTCGTTTTTTAACTTATATCTCTGCTGTATAAGGTTAGCTGATTTCATGATTAGATAAAGTATTTTATTATCTTTCCGAGTTTTGTAACAAGGAACAATTAATAAAATGAACTCTAAATTGGTTTTAGCTAAATCGTCAATTTCCAAGTTCATCAATAGCCCAAAGTACATTTGTTGTATGAATACACATCTTGAACGTGGTAACTTCCTAAAAATGTGAAAATTCACAAGAATGATATTTCACCTCAAAGCCAGCAGCATCATATTGTCGTCTTTTTTCTGGATCTGACAAAATGGTGTAGGAAAAAGTAACCTCCTTAAACATGTCAGCAGCTTTGGGGTCATTTCCATTCTTATCAGGATGATACCTGGTTTAAAAATTAGAGTTTCATAGTCTTGTCAATCATCACATCAACATATTTAGTAAACCACTTTGATATAATAACAAGTGCCATGAAGTAGTGCAATAAAGGGCCACTATTTACCATTGTAGGGTGCAACATCACACGGTAAGCATGCTTATTAGCTGACAGAGTTTCATCACTCCTTATGCAGGGAAAAGATTAACTAACTAGCATATAGGTACTTAAGAAAAAAGGATAAGGAGATTTGATGGAAGTAGTAGGAAATATTGGGGTTCACAGGAAATTGTGATCAAGAACCTATTAAGAATGAAGGGATATGATACTTCATAAACAATATTCAATGCAAGCATTATTATAATCATAGAAAACGTGGTTGGGGTAACTTTTAATAACAATGGCGATTAAATTATCATAGAAGTTGCTTGAACGTAAACAAATGAAATTTACTACTTTGTTTTGGAAATTCTTGATACTTTCTTGGCAAGCTATCACAACAGGAGGGAAGATCATGTTGGGGTTCAGATAAATTCAGACATTTTTGGACTATAATATAAACACAATCTACTTGGGGAAGCTAATTTGTATAAAGACCATCAACTGGGAAATGGTAATTGTGTAACGAAATTGTCACCAGAAATAGGATATGCTACCCGTGAACTAAATAATGAGACGGTTCAAATATATGAAACTTGTACAGCGATATAAAGAACAAATAGAGAAGTTAGCCTTTGATGGATAATTTTCTGAAATATTTTCCATTGTTAGCAACCCCCTAATATCTAGACAACATCCTGCTTAACATGTAATTAAGGATTAAGATGAAAGAGAAAGCTCCATGGTTAAGGTTGTTAAAACTTATTGCCACTTATTGGGAGGGGCAGAAATAGAAATTCCCAGTGCTACTGTTAGGTGTCGGTGAGTCGTTAACCCGATACTTGGAAGTGATTTAAAGCTACCGCCGCAGTTGTCGTTCCCTCTTTTAAGGACTGAAGTGTTCTAGGTTGGGGAATAATATAAATATGACGTTAACGCGATATCTCAAGCTACCAAAAAAGGATCAACTAAACCCCTCCAATATGACAGTGATCTCTATAGCTGAAATAACTAGAAATATATCCAGAAAAAGGTCGAAGTTCTACGAATATAACCAGAAAATGAAGCAAATGGAGGTAAAATATGCATATTTAAAACCTACTTGAGAGCCATTCTTCTGTAAGCGCTTTTGATTTCCTGATCCGTGGAGTTTCTGGAGACACCGAGTACCTCATACGGATCTCGACGGTTCATCACCGCGGCATCTTGCTTTTCGGATTTGGATCCGTGCGTCGGCATTCTTGAAAACGATGCGATTTTCCTTAAAACAAAACCCTAAATCCCCGTCTGCAGCTAGGATTTCTCTCAGACGAAAAGTGGAGCTTGCAACTGCAATTTGGCCATGGAAATTGCTCTCGACCAACGCAAACAACGTCAGCTGGTGTTAAGAGAGAACAAATCCATGGACATCCAGCCGAAGCTTTTGCCCTTTGGATCACATGGAACGAAGAGAGAGAGGGAGGGAGAGAGGAGATTAGGTGTAAGATGTGTGCGTTTCGGAAATGGACAAAATGAAAATTCAAAGTTCAAACCCTTTCGCTTTTTGTGCGTATTGCGCCCCTCCTTGGCTCTTTCGTCTAAGCCACCACCTTCAGTGCCTCCGCCAAGCTACGCTACAACTTTTGAACTTCCAAAAATTAATTAATTTTATTTCAAAATTACTTTTCAAATTAATTAATATCATTTCAAATATATATAATAAAACTAAAATTACTCGTTTCAAAAAACTTTTATATCTCTAAATTTAAAAAAAAAAAATTAAAAATTATTGTCTGACCAAACTCATTCATAAATTATTTCTCTATTTTCAGAGTTAATTTAATTTAAAGAAATTGATTATATAGATGTTAAAATTTCTTATATTTATTTTGGAAATACTAAAATTTTAAAAATCAAGAACGAAAGAGATTAAAAGAATATTTAAGAAAAAAAAAAGTTTAAAGTTTTTAAAAATTAAAAAATAAAATATTTTCAGTATTAAAAAAAAAAAATATATATATATATATATATAATATATTATTGAGATTTTGGAGATTATTTATTTATTTAATAAATTAACCTATTTTCCTCCATAAAAAGTAAATTCACATCTAAATTTTGGTTAAATGGGGAAATTAAATTTTTGAAGGAAATATAGTGATTAGTAAAGGACATTAAGCTGATTGCCTAATTTTGTTAAGTTCTCATATATGGCAAAATAATAATAATAATAATAATAATAATAATAATAATAATAATAATAATAATAATAATAATAATAATAATAATAATGTATATATTTTATTTGTTTCCTATACAAAAATGAAGATTGGGACAATAAATGTTTTTATACAAACACATCGCTATCACTGTGGTGGCCCCACTCAGAAATCTCAACACCTTTCTCCAACCCCCAAAAACATATTATTTTATTATTATTATTACTATTATTTTAACATTATTATATTGGGTGACCCCATTTTAAACGTCAATGATTACGATTTCATACTTACCCAAATAATAACACTATTACTGCCTTTAATTACTCNGGGGTCATTTCCATTCTTATCAGGATGATACCTGGTTTAAAAATTAGAGTTTCATAGTCTTGTCAATCATCACATCAACATATTTAGTAAACCACTTTGATATAATAACAAGTGCCATGAAGTAGTGCAATAAAGGGCCACTATTTACCATTGTAGGGTGCAACATCACACGGTAAGCATGCTTATTAGCTGACAGAGTTTCATCACTCCTTATGCAGGGAAAAGATTAACTAACTAGCATATAGGTACTTAAGAAAAAAGGATAAGGAGATTTGATGGAAGTAGTAGGAAATATTGGGGTTCACAGGAAATTGTGATCAAGAACCTATTAAGAATGAAGGGATATGATACTTCATAAACAATATTCAATGCAAGCATTATTATAATCATAGAAAACGTGGTTGGGGTAACTTTTAATAACAATGGCGATTAAATTATCATAGAAGTTGCTTGAACGTAAACAAATGAAATTTACTACTTTGTTTTGGAAATTCTTGATACTTTCTTGGCAAGCTATCACAACAGGAGGGAAGATCATGTTGGGGTTCAGATAAATTCAGACATTTTTGGACTATAATATAAACACAATCTACTTGGGGAAGCTAATTTGTATAAAGACCATCAACTGGGAAATGGTAATTGTGTAACGAAATTGTCACCAGAAATAGGATATGCTACCCGTGAACTAAATAATGAGACGGTTCAAATATATGAAACTTGTACAGCGATATAAAGAACAAATAGAGAAGTTAGCCTTTGATGGATAATTTTCTGAAATATTTTCCATTGTTAGCAACCCCCTAATATCTAGACAACATCCTGCTTAACATGTAATTAAGGATTAAGATGAAAGAGAAAGCTCCATGGTTAAGGTTGTTAAAACTTATTGCCACTTATTGGGAGGGGCAGAAATAGAAATTCCCAGTGCTACTGTTAGGTGTCGGTGAGTCGTTAACCCGATACTTGGAAGTGATTTAAAGCTACCGCCGCAGTTGTCGTTCCCTCTTTTAAGGACTGAAGTGTTCTAGGTTGGGGAATAATATAAATATGACGTTAACGCGATATCTCAAGCTACCAAAAAAGGATCAACTAAACCCCTCCAATATGACAGTGATCTCTATAGCTGAAATAACTAGAAATATATCCAGAAAAAGGTCGAAGTTCTACGAATATAACCAGAAAATGAAGCAAATGGAGGTAAAATATGCATATTTAAAACCTACTTGAGAGCCATTCTTCTGTAAGCGCTTTTGATTTCCTGATCCGTGGAGTTTCTGGAGACACCGAGTACCTCATACGGATCTCGACGGTTCATCACCGCGGCATCTTGCTTTTCGGATTTGGATCCGTGCGTCGGCATTCTTGAAAACGATGCGATTTTCCTTAAAACAAAACCCTAAATCCCCGTCTGCAGCTAGGATTTCTCTCAGACGAAAAGTGGAGCTTGCAACTGCAATTTGGCCATGGAAATTGCTCTCGACCAACGCAAACAACGTCAGCTGGTGTTAAGAGAGAACAAATCCATGGACATCCAGCCGAAGCTTTTGCCCTTTGGATCACATGGAACGAAGAGAGAGAGGGAGGGAGAGAGGAGATTAGGTGTAAGATGTGTGCGTTTCGGAAATGGACAAAATGAAAATTCAAAGTTCAAACCCTTTCGCTTTTTGTGCGTATTGCGCCCCTCCTTGGCTCTTTCGTCTAAGCCACCACCTTCAGTGCCTCCGCCAAGCTACGCTACAACTTTTGAACTTCCAAAAATTAATTAATTTTATTTCAAAATTACTTTTCAAATTAATTAATATCATTTCAAATATATATAATAAAACTAAAATTACTCGTTTCAAAAAACTTTTATATCTCTAAATTTAAAAAAAAAAAATTAAAAATTATTGTCTGACCAAACTCATTCATAAATTATTTCTCTATTTTCAGAGTTAATTTAATTTAAAGAAATTGATTATATAGATGTTAAAATTTCTTATATTTATTTTGGAAATACTAAAATTTTAAAAATCAAGAACGAAAGAGATTAAAAGAATATTTAAGAAAAAAAAAAGTTTAAAGTTTTTAAAAATTAAAAAATAAAATATTTTCAGTATTAAAAAAAAAAAATATATATATATATATATATAATATATTATTGAGATTTTGGAGATTATTTATTTATTTAATAAATTAACCTATTTTCCTCCATAAAAAGTAAATTCACATCTAAATTTTGGTTAAATGGGGAAATTAAATTTTTGAAGGAAATATAGTGATTAGTAAAGGACATTAAGCTGATTGCCTAATTTTGTTAAGTTCTCATATATGGCAAAATAATAATAATAATAATAATAATAATAATAATAATAATAATAATAATAATAATAATAATAATAATAATAATAATGTATATATTTTATTTGTTTCCTATACAAAAATGAAGATTGGGACAATAAATGTTTTTATACAAACACATCGCTATCACTGTGGTGGCCCCACTCAGAAATCTCAACACCTTTCTCCAACCCCCAAAAACATATTATTTTATTATTATTATTACTATTATTTTAACATTATTATATTGGGTGACCCCATTTTAAACGTCAATGATTACGATTTCATACTTACCCAAATAATAACACTATTACTGCCTTTAATTACTCTCAATTTCATGCTTAAGTGCCATTTCTTCCGCGCCTAATTTTGAGACTTGAATAATGAACTTTTATCCTCTTACTAGTTCGAAGGCACTTAATTTATGGTTGGATTATTAATAAATTGTTCATTACAGAATTGATACTTAACGGGTAGGATACCATCAAAACTTCTTCTCTTTAATATTTCTTAAATTCCAACCAATTTCATGGCTTGAGTTCATTTCAAATTCTCTCTGGCTCTTAAGGTCATATACCGTACTTACTCTTATTCCAAGGATGCAACTCACCCATCGAGGTGTATTTTGATTTTAAGGTGCACTTAGCCTCTCATTTCCTACTTTTCAAGGTCCAATAGGCAATTATGCTTCCTGTGCATAAGTCAGAGTGCTCTTCTATGTCTCGGGCTCTAGGGAAGTCTAACAGGCATGGAGGAGTCACCGCTCACTATAGGTGGCCTCTTAATCTGCTTATATCTCCATATGTGCCTACTATTAAGCACTAGTCAGAAGCTCCCCTCATGGCACCCAACAAGCTTCCTATTCCTACACTATTCCATGGTCGAATAGTGCAAGACATATGTAACGCCCCTAATTTTCTTTAACCTAATTAGTGACGNATAACTAGAAATATATCCAGAAAAAGGTCGAAGTTCTACGAATATAACCAGAAAATGAAGCAAATGGAGGTAAAATATGCATATTTAAAACCTACTTGAGAGCCATTCTTCTGTAAGCGCTTTTGATTTCCTGATCCGTGGAGTTTCTGGAGACACCGAGTACCTCATACGGATCTCGACGGTTCATCACCGCGGCATCTTGCTTTTCGGATTTGGATCCGTGCGTCGGCATTCTTGAAAACGATGCGATTTTCCTTAAAACAAAACCCTAAATCCCCGTCTGCAGCTAGGATTTCTCTCAGACGAAAAGTGGAGCTTGCAACTGCAATTTGGCCATGGAAATTGCTCTCGACCAACGCAAACAACGTCAGCTGGTGTTAAGAGAGAACAAATCCATGGACATCCAGCCGAAGCTTTTGCCCTTTGGATCACATGGAACGAAGAGAGAGAGGGAGGGAGAGAGGAGATTAGGTGTAAGATGTGTGCGTTTCGGAAATGGACAAAATGAAAATTCAAAGTTCAAACCCTTTCGCTTTTTGTGCGTATTGCGCCCCTCCTTGGCTCTTTCGTCTAAGCCACCACCTTCAGTGCCTCCGCCAAGCTACGCTACAACTTTTGAACTTCCAAAAATTAATTAATTTTATTTCAAAATTACTTTTCAAATTAATTAATATCATTTCAAATATATATAATAAAACTAAAATTACTCGTTTCAAAAAACTTTTATATCTCTAAATTTAAAAAAAAAAAATTAAAAATTATTGTCTGACCAAACTCATTCATAAATTATTTCTCTATTTTCAGAGTTAATTTAATTTAAAGAAATTGATTATATAGATGTTAAAATTTCTTATATTTATTTTGGAAATACTAAAATTTTAAAAATCAAGAACGAAAGAGATTAAAAGAATATTTAAGAAAAAAAAAAGTTTAAAGTTTTTAAAAATTAAAAAATAAAATATTTTCAGTATTAAAAAAAAAAAATATATATATATATATATATAATATATTATTGAGATTTTGGAGATTATTTATTTATTTAATAAATTAACCTATTTTCCTCCATAAAAAGTAAATTCACATCTAAATTTTGGTTAAATGGGGAAATTAAATTTTTGAAGGAAATATAGTGATTAGTAAAGGACATTAAGCTGATTGCCTAATTTTGTTAAGTTCTCATATATGGCAAAATAATAATAATAATAATAATAATAATAATAATAATAATAATAATAATAATAATAATAATAATAATAATAATAATAATAATAATAATAATAATAATAATA